>NC_135498.1:182354449-182489449 GCF_052857255.1 Amblyomma americanum | reverse complement strand
ACCTCCACGGTGTACAGGCTGCTCAAAGCCCGGTGGCCAAGATGCCACCTTCCACGGCGGGCAGGTTGCGCTGTATCCAATGCCCAGGTTGCAACCTACCACGGTGGACAGGTTGGGATGTCGTCACAAGATCACTTAACCTCTGTTGACCGATCAGCGAATTTCGTGACACCGGTAAAAGACCGGCTTTTATTGTGACAACTTTAATGTTAGCGCATTAATATTTTAAGTTTGCTCAGCCCGGCCATGTGTTCCATCACAGATATCTAATCTGCAAGAAACTTTACAATGAAGTAAATAAAGCTGCAAGAAGCAAGCTGCAAGAATTTAAATTTCGCATCAAATAAAGGAGCGGTAATCTGCTTTGGGTTACTCCTGTTGAAACACTAACAACATGAGAAAAACTGAAGTCCGAGCACTTGGGATCAAAAAAAAGGGATGGACATGCGACCAAGGAGTGTTGCCATAGTAAGTCGGCCGAGAGTGTAACCAGCTCCACGGCAACGTATAGAAATCTGGATTAAACAATTACCTAAGTAATCAGGATGAGCTTCTTTATGGCGATCGGTAAACAATGCGTGCTGTTATTAATGTGTAAGCATTAGAGCTCCCATGTCGGAAAAATTTGTCCGTCGGTCTCAAGCTCCAGTTGGCGGGTGGCAGTGAAGAAAGGATGGCCCCCCTGTCAACTTTCATAGCACATAAGGAAAGGGGGAACACTGACGCCGCATTTTTGTACGAAATGGCCACATAGCGCGTTCGCATTAAAAAAAATGCCTTTGTAGAGTGCCGTTTTACAGACCTTTACATTGCCTGCAGTTTCCAGTGCCCCAAACTAGAAATAGCTGTGGGCGCCGTCCCAGATACTTTCCACTTTGCTGGCCTACTCATCTCTGATAAGTATTTTTTTGTGTGTGCACAAGTGCGCAAATAATGTGCTTCTTCCGGGACTCTCTGTCAAGCCCATTTCCGTTCTGACCTGCAGGTTGCAAGGATAAAGCAGAGGACGAAGAAGAAGGAGACGATGGAAGCACAGAGTCCTGACGTTTGCGCAGGATCGTCCGCTTTCGGCCGTTCGCCAGCTACTCGACCGTCAACACCTCGGCTCGAGCGAAACAAGGTGGCCGGGGCCGTCGCTGGCGTCGCGTGTTCGCTGTCCTTGGTGGTGGCCACCTGCGTGCTACTCTGGATACTCCTCACGCCGCAGTCCGGGATGCACCGGGTGAACACCGACGCGCCCTTTTGCTGCCCCGAAGAAGCGGCCCAGCTCTTCGCCGTCATCAGCCGAAGTGTTTCACCCTGCCGCGACTTCTTCGCCTACGTCTGCTACAACGCCATCAAGCAGGGCTTCATCCAGGAAGGCGTCAGCCGGGACATGCTGGTGAGCTCCACTCCGACATTCATTTCTCTTTATTGGATCGATATCCCCTTTCCTTAGTCTATTAGAGGAGATTTGAAAGCAAAGAGAAGCACCTTCCTCACTTTCTTCCTCGTTCAAGAGGGAAGAGGAATGGAAGGCGCCTCCGGATGTTCTGTGCACACGATGAGCAGAAGCAGGGTGGAAGGCCGGTCGTGCAGCAGTGCGCCTATCGCAAACATCTCCTACAAGTTCCGGGCTTTCTGTCCGCTAAAACGATACATAAAGATATGCCTGGAGGCCCTATCTTTGGGTCATGTGCAATTTGGGGGGGGGGGGGGGTCGTTTGAGCACGGCTCCATTTGATCCATGTATCTGTTGGACCTTTCTCGTCGACGCAATGGCATTAAGCATGGCCGACCACACCTTTTCTCCCCTTGCCCCCCGGCTGAATTTTTCCCAGATATAACTATTTAAAGGTTGGAAAAAGGCAGCGCCACTGGTGATGGGTCCCATAAGGATAACTTAGGATGCAACGTGTATGCCATCAGTGGAAAATTTAACGACGCCCTTAACAAGACAAATGGCAATTCTACTGACGTTGAAACCTTTTCGATTGCTACCATGTATTTTTTCTTGTGCCCAATAGGTTTCTGGTGTTCTGATCAGCATTAGAGGTGAGGTTGTGCACCATGCATTCACTTCCAAAACTAGAGACTTCATTATCCCCGGGCATACTTGTGTCTCTTTGAGTAAATTTTATGCGTTTATTTTCCTCTAAAGAAATGTGTCACGTCCACCAGTTATGTTTAGCAGGTTCTCAAAGCAGTCGGCGCATCATTAGTGACTACATTCGTGACTAGAAATTTTATTAGCTGCGTCTCAGAAACTGCTTTTCAGAATAAGCGACGCTCAAAGCAGAAGATGATCTGTGTCTTGGGGCAATCTTTTCCCCGTTGTGTATAACCGACGGAGTGCAATGAATAAAAAGGATTAAAAGTGGGAATAAAAATGCCAAGGTAATATCGCCATAGAAGTCTGGCTCAATCATAGAGCGCGGTTTTGTGACGGCGTGCTCGAAGTCGGAGATTATGCCGCGTTATAGAGAAACACCAAACAATTCGTTGAATAGCAAGATTTTCATCGAAAAGTCAACTTTTTCCTTGCCATGCTAACCGAGGAACAATTGCGACAGGCCCCATTTCTTTAGTGCTATGAAAAAGTAAACGGCTCAGTAGGTTCCTTTTAAGTTTTCCGAACTCCATCGAACTGTTCAGGCTTTTAAATACTACTTCCAATTTTTGTTTTGCCTTACAGAATAAGATTAAGGGTGATCTCATCAGAGGCAGCGACCGCTTTGAATCACCAGCTGCTGCAGCTCTGCACGGCTTCTACACGTCTTGCATGAACGAGATATGGCAGCGAGATAGACGCCTGAGAGAGGTCGCCTCTGTCTTTCTCGACGAAGTCAACGCAAGCAGAGCCATGGGACACGCCGAACTGCTTCGCTTCGCGCTGTCCACTCAGCATCGTTACCGGCTGAACTTTTTCTACACCATTTATTTCCACCGATCGTTCACCCTATACGAACGAACATACCTTCGCAGTGACAACTACGACAATTTCTGCGGCGACTGCTTCCCCGCCGCGCTCTCGGCCGTCAACGCTCGCCTGCGCACCAACTGTACTCGGGGCGACTTTTTCGCCTTGAAGCAGATGCTGCCTGGAGTGGACGAAGACAACGAGACCCATGGGTTGGCCGTGGAAGAAATTCTTAACGCCCTAGGGAGAACGAACGCCTCATGGTTAGAAGCCACTATGAGAGAGTTCTTCCCCACTTTTGATCTATCGACGCCCACATACGCTATCTCCAAGGAAAGCCTGCTCGATGAAATTCGTATACTCTGGAACGTCTCGAATCAACCCCTGTCGCTGGTCTACATGCTGACGACGGTCGTGATTGAGGCAATGAGCCACATCCAGGTGGACAGGGTGCTGGACGCTCCGACTCCACGCACGTGGAGGATATGCGACGACCACGGCTACGGGTACGACGAACTCTGGCACACCACGTACGTTGCGGCCCTCACGAGTGCTGCCAAGGACCGCCGAATGCGCGCCATCTTCGAGGCGACACGAGAGGCCGCAGCGAACTACGCGCTGCTCCGGAGAATCGTGGCAGCCGGCAACCAGACGGCGCACTTCGACGCTCTCCTCGGGAACATGACCCTTCTGCTTCCCGGCGACCTTGTCCTCGGGCACGTGATTGTGCCCGACATGCCTCCCCGCGGCTTCGTGCGCAACTACTTCCGGGCGCTGCGCTTCGAGTTTGAAGTCAAGCTGGAGAAGCTCCGTCGAGGCATGCCCATCTACCATCAGCATGATGATGAACCGAACTATCGCACGCAGCGCTTCAACGAGACCAGCCTCTACGTGCCACCGACGGCGTACAGTACGCTTGGGGCCAGCACCAGTAATTCCTTGCTGGCCGACGCACCCGTGATTGCGAGCGACATAGGGACCCTGATATGGAGCGGCGTCATGCTGCACAAGCACTGGAACTCGCACACTCTTGCTGCTATCGAGTCCTACAGGTGACTACCGCATTTCTTGTCTTCAGAAAATGCTGTTTATGGCTATAGCGATTGTAAATGACCAACTCTGGCATGGAATCTTCATACGCCAGGGGCCCAAGCGTGCAAGCGTGTCCGATATGTCAGGGCGTACTTGTTTTACTTTGTCGCCAATAGACACCACCTAGCACAACAATCTTTATGACATTTTAAGCTTCTCCAGTCCACTGAGCCGATGCACGCGCTTCAAGCGATATTTTTTATATTCTTACTTACTAGCTATTACTTTCAACCAGACGGCACATATTTACTCAGTTTCGATCACAAACTACGTATAGAATAATTAAGGCATACAACTTTCCTGTGGCGGCTGAGGGCCTCCATTTTAATGCGCTTTGCCTTCTGCAAGCTTAACGTGAAGCGCAGCCTTATCTGTCGGAGCGAGCATTTTCCGAACGGGCCCTATGTACAGTTATTTTGGTTTCGCGAACAGATATAATACACAAGCACGGTCGACCTCCTACAAAAAGTTTTCTGAAAAATTCCATATACTGTCTATATACTTTAAGTCATATCGACTGTATACAGTGCTTATAGACAACTCCTTTTGACGGACTGTATAGAATCTGTGGCTTTCTTCACACGCTTTCTTCACACTTTATCAATAAACATACCGCCGCAGTGGCTCAGTAATTATTGCGCTCGCCTGCTAACCTTAAAGACGCGCGTTCGATCCCGGCCGAGACGGTGGAATTTCGATGAAGTCGAAATTGTAGAAGCCCGTGTACTGTCCGATGTCAGTGCGCGTTAAAGAACGCCAAGTGGTCGAAATTTCCGCAGCCCTTCTCTACGGCGTCCCTCATAGCCTGAGTCGCTTTGGGACGTTAAACCCCAAATAACAATGAACCATTTTTCAATAAACTATAGTCTACCCTTGTGTACTGAAGAGGCCTGTACTGTAGCCATCCTATGCATTTACGGCCACACGCTTAGAGAAGGCTTTTATTTATAAGTCTAAAGGAGGTCTAATAGACACGGTTCTATAGATTGTCTGTTGACGCCCTAGGGATATATAGCCTTGTACTGTTAGTAGACATTTGTCTATAGATGATAAGGGTCTATTAGGCCTATAGAAGAGAGCCGTCTGCAACCACTGAGCAAGATTTGTCGGCGCATATGTCGCATGTTCAATATACCGGAAGAGCTTTTGTAGAACTAAGATTTTTATTTTAAATTGTGAGCTATACTTCTTTGCGATCTCTGCAGATGGTTGTAGAACAGAGCAAACATTAAGCAGGCGATAGAGCTCTATAATTAGACAATTGCGTAAAATTTTTAAATGTTCTCATTTTTTTTAGAGCGCCTACATTACTAAATTTACGGCAGTCAATATCGAACGTTCCACAAATTAACTTTCTTCTATCGGCAGTGTGTTCAATACTATACCGAACGAGAAAATACGCCTCTGAAAGCTCGTCGATTTGGCTTTCCGTCATTTTACATTTATAAATTGTTGTCGCTTTCATTTCTAATACGGCATATAGAGAGGCCGTTTGTGTATTTTTTTTACGTTTGAACTTGGTTTCGTCGAAGATAATACCCGCAGCGACACCATTTAAAAAGTATACAATCCAGAAAGCCAATTCAACAAACTTAAATGAGCAGTTTTCACGTTCGATACATTGAACCACATTAACGGCAATTCAAAAACTACGGGCTCACCTTCTATGTTGACAACCTTCAATGTCGCGGTATAATACAGTATTGTGCGTTTTTATCGCTGACACTCAAAAATTTCCCCGCCTCAACCACTGGCTCGTTTGCGGTGAAACTGCACACAGAGCTTCCGTATTATGGTAACTTTTGTATCGTAGGAATTTTGACAACGGTACTTACTTAGTTGAGCCGTGCATGATGCGAAAACATAATCGTCTACGTAGAGATCGGCAACCAAAATAATAATAATAATAATAATAATAATAATAATAATAATAATAATAATTGGTTTTGGGGGAAAGGAAATGGCGCAGTATCTGTCTCATATATCTTTGGACACCTGAACCGCGGCGTAAGGGAAGGGATAAAGGAGGAAGTGAAAGAAGAAAGGAAGAATAGGTGCCGTAGTGGAGGGCTCCGGAATAATTTCGACCACCTGGGGATCTTTAACGTGCACTGACATCGCACAGTACACGGGCACCTTAGCGTTTTTCCTCCATAAAAACGCAGCCGCCGCGGTCGGGCTCAACCAGACGACGCTTTTTCGCTGAAGGGCGGCAGTGGCGCCATCTGTTTGCGGTAGCGCAAAGCGCCACGACAAGGCAGTCAAGGAGAGCGTTGCAAGATACTACCCGCAATGACACCATTTCTAAAGTATACAACCCAGAAAGCAAATTCAACAAACATTGAAATGAGCAGTTTTCACGTTCGATACCTTTAACCAAACTACCGGCAATTTAAACACTGCGGGCTCACCTCTTATGTTGACGGCCTTCAATATCGCTGTATATTATTTCCCCCAAAAGTGAAAATCAAAAACCTCAGTTATTAAATAACTGCTGATAGTCTAATGTCCGACTTGTTGCACAGTCCACCTGCTGAGACCATACTGAGGCAGAGCTCAAAGTTCTCATACTGTAGGCGCTATCAAGTTCATTTCAATTATTTATTTCAAATTTATGCAGACTGGGCAAAAGCAATGGTAAGAAATTCACTTCTTAATGCAAAAAAATTCCCAGGAACGCCTAATTCTGTTACATATTTGCAGTGAGATAGCATTAGCAGCTGTTCATGCCCTTACCAGAAATTGCGTCACTTCCCGTCTGATGACATCACTACCCTCTGGTTAATCAACCAATGGGCATTCTCTGATCTGATCACATCACTTTCTTCCAACTAATCAATTAGCTAATTTAGCCCCCGACGAGGATTCTCAGGCTGCCGGCCGCACTATAATGGAAAACGTTTGTTAGGTTTCTCAACAGCATTCTATGACGCTGTCGCTAAACTGCTGTGGGCATAGAGTTCCTTAGTGTACCCTAGAGGGAAAGCTGGTGGCTTTTCACTTCATCATCCATGGACGCCCAAGGCATGCTGGGAAAACAGCAAACTAGAATGACGTCTGGTGGCTTGTTGACTGTGCTCCGGATTGGTTTTTATTGTTCTTCGCTTTCGCTTACACTCCTGTAGTTTTCAGTGATGTTGTGTGAGCTTTGTTGTTGTGTACTGCAGCTACTCACACAGTTCATTTAAGATGCGAGACATCCGAAGGCGCTTGACACGAAGTGAGCTGAGCAATGTGTCTGGTGCTTGCTAAGCCTAAAGTCCGTTTGCCCTCTCACTGGGAGCCATTTATGCAGCAAGTTGGGTTTTGCTCAGCGGGAACTCGTGCTACCTGGGCATTGAAATGTGAAAGAACGGAAGATTTTTTCGTGTGTGTACTGACAACGCTACAGTTCGCTGCTGTGACTACTCAGCACATTTCTCGTAAGAGTCTCGGAGACAAGTTAAAAGCGGAAGTTACTTCGACAAACGCAATTTATGTGAACCGTACTCGCCGAGTTTACGTTTGATTTATCTGGAATACTGGCGGTAGCCGCGCATTGCATGCAGGCACGACTTCCACATCATGCAATATTTCACGCAAATCCCCGCTTGTTGCACTTGTCCGGATGCACACGGCCGTCATTTACTTGTGGTAGGAGAGGTTTCAATTCCTAATTCATGTTTTTCTTGGCAAAGTCTATAAGCGCAGCCCCAGCACATGCCAACAGCCGGCACTTGTGCGAGCGAACTAGTCTCTCATAGAAAAGCGGGTGCTGGGGCGTGTTTCTGACGGCGCAAACATAGCCTATGTACACGGACATGAGCGCGACCCTCAATAGCTGACTACACCGAGGAAACTTTAATATTTTTCAGAATACGAAAACGGAACCTTCTAAAGCGTAGTATTTTAAGCGCTAAGAATTTTTTTAAAGAATAATGGCTGTGAAAAGTGTGTATCTTAAACGCAAAAATTATTTTCCACGCTTCGCTACATTTGGCAGCATGAAGAAAAAGCCCTTTCTAGCCATGATCAAATTCGGTTGTCGTTTGCTTTTCTCCTCATTTATTGCAATACACAGTAAGCATATTTTATTGCAGGACATACTGATCGCAAAATAACGCTTCCTTGCAACATATAACTTGGGAAAATCTGTATTTCTGCAGTCGCAGTCAAGTTTTAGCGCAAGACAAGAACTCCTTGCTGTCTTCCCGGCATTCCCACTCTGGATAAAATGTTCTTTCATGGATCCCTCAGAAACTCGCATATACGCTGGCGTCAGCTTTCCCTCTAGGTTATATGTAATATTTAGAAACTATATGGCTGTGGGTCATATATTCGGCGTCTTGAAGAAGGATACTGCGCAGAGAAAAAAACTAAGAGGGTATGATTGAAATTTGCCATATGAGTGCACATTATACACCTTTAAACTGGGCATTCCTTGCCATAAACAACATTTTAATATGCCAATCGGCATTAGTAATCGGCACGTGTAACCAATTATGTGTAACACCTCATGTAATGTCCCGAAAGGGGCCTTTGAGGAAAAAATAAATAAAATAAATAAGTGACTTTGATAATAACACTACAATAAAGATCAATAAACTTGCAGTATTCAAAGTAAATCTGATTTTGGGCCCGCTTTGAAAAAGGCATTTCCAACGCTATGCTGCGCCAAATGCCATACTATGATCCTTGAGCGGTGACAGGCCCACTGAAATCTCGCCTGCCGAGAACGAACCGTTCATCATGGACTTGCAGCATTAGCATGATGCACAAATAAGACTAGCGTTGCCATATATAAAAGCGAATCATGCGTATGCATGGCTACAGCGTGCTCATTCTGCACCGTGTGCGCAACGCTTTCGAAAAAGCTTTGTTTTTTCGCAAGAACAGGACCGACGTTTCCCTGCTTAACTCATAAGCGCTGCGTTGAGATAACAAGACAAAAATAAAGGCTGGCAACTGCACAAATTATGTTATTCTCCCTAATCAGCGCATAGCCTGTTGTCCTCAGTTACGTCGGGCCAATACTGCGTGCGCCGTCGCTTTGACTTGCGGCCATCTTGAGCGATGCGCTGTGACAGCTCTGTTGTGTTAGCCGAATTGCTTACTTGTGGAAGGCAAGAATCAACTACAGCAACTTAAAATCAGCTGCAGATAATGCCTAAAGCTGCCCGGCAAGTTCATATTTCAATGACGACGCGCCTGCAAAATGAAACTTATATCAAGTTGATGACTACCAGGATGGAAGAAAAAGGTCTTGGTTTATGTGTGTTTAACGCCCCAAAGCGACTCATGCAATAAGAGACGCCGCAGTGAAGGCCTCCGGAAGTTTCCACCACCTGTGGTTCTTTAACATGCATCGCACACTACACGGGCGCCTAGCATTTCGGCTCCATCGAAATTCTACCACAGCGGCCTAGATCGAACCCGCCTTTATCGTGTCAGCAGCTGAGCGCCACAACCATTGAGCAACCGCGGTGCCAGGTGGGCGGATGAGATTATTACTTAGGAGCAGGGTTAATTGGAAAGATACAGGAGAAGCAGTTATCCTGTAGTGGGCGTGGTCAGGCTAATTATCATGATTATGATGAACATTGTTTATAGATAAAACGAAACAGGGAATCTTATACACTAGTAGAAATACAATCTGCAGACTGTGTGTGGGTAAAACAAAACTAGGATATTTAATCTGAGTTCGATAAACAGAGATCGTCTCTATTCAAAGAAGAAATATCCACTGGATGGCAATAGTATCTATAAGAACTCATATAATTCCTATAAGGAAACTGCCAATAAGTTTCAATACCTCATGCATATGCGCTATACACTACCTTCATAGGGGCATTCAGGACAAATTCAAGTTGGCTTGTACCAATAGTGTACCGCGTTCTATTTTCAAGGAGACCACTCACGACGAAAGTTGAGCTTTTGTATGCTAGAAGAGAAAAAAAAACAATATACTGGTGTGTCGATTAGCGGCCGATTTCGCAAGTGTTATGCGTCGACGTCAGTTTATCGGCCCTGATCCCATAATCAACTCAACATCGTCATACACCTCAAAACGGTGGCAACCGGTCCTTTTCGGCAAGTGCGACGCTGGTTTGAATTAAAAGGGTAAAGGTTTTTGTTTTAAATCCGGTATTCTTTCCGCGCCAAATGCTCCCGGGCGGACGCCTACATACCACAGGTTCCATTTCCTTTCGCACTCATCAGCGCACTGATTGGCACTACTGGGAAATTCTTTTCTGCCAATAATAGAGTTGTCGTTCGTGTGCACTTAAAATCATGTTGCTAGCTGATTGAGCCGAAACTAATGCCCTCTCATCGTATCTGAACTTCGAACGTAGCCAGTGCGTTCTGGAGTCCCTGACGGACTACATGTCGAAATCCGACGATCTCTTGGAATCCACGGTGGCCTTGCCAATCGCCGCCAGGGTAGCTGCTTCGGGGGGCGTCGGTATTTCCTCGACCTCGCCGACGGCGACGGACTGGCTGGACATGCGGATAATCTGGAGCCTCTACCGAATGTCCAAGGCGCAGTTCTTCTACGCTCGCTATGCCTACTTCCGGTGTAGCGCTGACGGGGACTCCATGTTTCTTGTCAACGAGGTTCTGAGCCGCACCGCGGACTTTGGCGCCGCATTCCAGTGTAATGCTCAAGACCTGGTCAATATTACTGCGTGCGCCGACGTCACGCAGTGACTGTTGTTTCTGTGTACTTTCTAAGCGTCACTATCGTGCTCATGTCGCGATTTTTCTGTTGTTTTGTTTACTCGGGCCTAGCGATGGACAGCTCCAATGACAGTCATTGTTGGTGCATTTCGATTACGTTCGGACAGACAAAGATGCAATCTTTTATGAAATGTGAACAAATTTGCTACCTTCTCATTCCAGCCGCTGGTCACAAAAGCAAGCCACTTGAGCGCTGTCGGCCGAAAGTATCTCTAGTGCGTTATATTGGTCTTATAGTTCCGCTAGTTGCCTAGCACACAATTTTATTTCAAAACTGTAAGGCTGCTTGCCCTTGTACTGTCAATGTTCATGCTATTTGTTTTTTTAGGATTGACTGAAATTGTAAAAAGAAGAAACTACCATATCTTCTATTTTTGAAACGTGAGAAGCTGCCGCTTTATTCATTCGTCAGTATCAACACAAGTCAACGAATAAACACGCTGTCCTGCAAGACTTCTGTACCTGCTTTTTCACCTACATTGTTCTGCAATTTTTATAAATAGGCGTCCGGATTTAGAAGAGCGCTTTTTGGCATAACATTGCCTGTAGCAGCTCATCAGAATACAGTTAAGACGCGCAAACTATTAGGCTGTTAATATAAGATAATCAACATTTCAGTGTTAGTCTCCATATTTAGTGCGAGGCATGTAACCCACCGTAGGTGATTCCATAACATTTTCAGAATTAGGAATGCGCAGTTACCCGCGGTGCTGTGGCAAAGAAAATTTTGCCTTTTTGGACGGTTTACGTGCACTGAAGGGGTTTATTTATTTATTTATTTATTTATTTATTTATTTATTTATTTATTTATTTATTTATTTATTTATTTATTCTTTAACCTCAAAGACGCCACTGAAGGGGCAAAACATGAGGGAGTGGTTAACAGGGCATAACATTGCTTCAATTGACTTGAATAGTGATGAATCAGTATAAGCGCGACGTGCCCGGGTAAGTCATTCCCGCGGTGCGTACAAAAAATTAGGACAGGTGAGCAGATGTGCTACAGGCGGAGGATAGGTGGTCTTTTCATAGTTCGTGCGGCTTGAGGTGCGGTAGGCTGGGATGATAACAGACTAGTGTGGAACATGATAATATAACTTGTAATAAAGAAAATTTTGCGATGTGACTTCGGCTAGTTAAACTTGTGAGCATTGCGTTTTAGTTTGGTGACACTTTCATGATAAAAATAAGCAGAAAAGATGAACCTTGAGGCTCGGTGTTTAATTGCGTCTAGCGTGTTAGGAGGAGGAGGAGGAGTAAAGGCAGTGAGGTTAACCAGACGAATAGCCGGTTTCCTACACTGCACGGGGGCAAAGGAGTGAGGGAAGAAACGATGAAGGAGAGAAGACAGTTGCAGGAAATTAGTCACTATGTAAAGTCACAGCGTTCAGTAAACTCACAGCTCTTTGTGCAGGCCACAAGTCTTCAAAAAGCGGAGCAGTGCCTTGGACGCCTTCACCGCCGATGACCACCGCGGCCAGTGGCCGAATATCTTCGTTTCCGTCAGTGGGCGCAGGTCGAGATGCTCCTGTGCACGGCAGAGAAACTGTCTTTCGGCACTGTAGGCAGGGCACTCACAAAGAATGGGGACTATTGTCTCATCACACCAGGAGGTGGCACATGCAGGGCTGTCAGCCATACGTATTAAGAAGGAGTAGTGCTTAGTGAAAGCTACACCAAGCCACAGGCAACACAACAAAGTTGCTTCACGTCGTGGTAGGCCGGGTGGAAGCCAAAGCTTCAGATATGGGTCTAAGGCTTTTAAACGCGAATGCGAGAATTGGCCTGAATTCCACGCAGCAAGCGTGGTGTCCCGCTACAGTGGTCTAAGCCTATCCGCTGCGCCGGCTCTGAAGATGGGGATGGACACGCAATCACCCTCATGGTGAACAGTTCGCGCGGCTTCGTCCGCGTGGTGGTTGCCTGCGATGCCGGTGACTCCTGGCAGCCATTGATAAACAATATCGTGCCCTTTGTTAATGGCTGTGAGGTTGAGCTGTCGGATTTCGGCGACAAGTTGTTCATGGGACCCATGACGAAGAGCAGATTGTAACTATTGGAGGGCTGCCTTTCAATCAGTGAAAACAGACCATTGCTGGGGTGCTTCACTGATATGCTTAATGGCGACGAGAATAGCAGTAAGTTCTGCACCAGTCGATGAAGTCCGGTGTGATGTTTTAACTTTCTTAACTATGGTCCTTACGTGGATGACTACGGAGCCTGAGGAACTGGAAGGGGTCATTGAGCCATCCGTGTATACGTGCAGTCGGTGTCCGTGTTTCACATGCAAATATTCTAGAGTTGTCTGTTTTAGTGGTTCCGTCGGTAAATCTGCCTTCTTTTTGATGCCCGGTATGGAAAGAAGCACACAAGGTTGGTGCAGACTCCATAATGGAGAACACGGTCTAGACGCTGGCGCAAATTAGGTTGGTAGGAAGTCGCGATGGGCATCAATAATTTTCTCAAACGATGTACTCGGCCGGTTAGCAGGAAGACTGGCAAGATGGTGCGTGGGAATCCGAGAGAGGTGACGAATATGTGCTGTCAAGACTTCGATTGTTACATAGGCAGTCACTGGATTCTCCTGAGCGATGATAACTGTTGCGGCTGTAGACGCGGATTTTGGCAGTCCTAGGCACGTCCGCAGAGCTTGAGACTGAACACTTTGCAGACACCCGTATGTTCGTTTTCCTCATGTTTCTTAGTGCAGGGATACTGTACCGAAGGAATCACATGAATAATGCGGTGTACAGCTGGAGCATCGAGTGCACTGATGCTCCCCACGATTTCCCTGCGAGAAAGAATAGAACGTGAACGATCGATGTCAATCGTCATGTACGAGACATCGGGGCTCCATGTTAGATTATGATCTATGATTATTCCGAGCAAGCTATGCCTTCTTTCTGAGGGTATTGTTGACCCATTTATGCGTAAGGGGTAATGGGACATGTCTTTACGTGTAAAGGCAACAAAGGGACATTTTTCAGTAGAAATCTCCAGGCCCTGCAGGCGGAGATAGGCCGTAAGAATGCTTGCCGCCTTTTGTAGCCTTGCTCGAACTTGTGATCGCGTAACTCCTGATGCCCAGATACAAATATCGTATGCATAGGCTGAGACTCTCGCCGACTGTGGTAGTACATCGACAAAGCCGACAAGCTAAAGATTGAAAAGCGTTGGGCTGAGTACTCCCCCCTGTGTGACCCCACGGGAAGTGTAATGTGAAGATGTTGGTCCGTCCTCAGTCTGCATAAATAGTCATGGGGTGGATAGATAACTGCGTATCCAGCAGAACGTACGACCACCAAGTTCTGCAGCTTCCAGAGAGTCCAAAATAGCTTGATGGGTGACGTTATTATACGCCCCTTTAACATCCCGAAACAACGCCGCGGTCAAGCGCTTCAGATGCTTCTGATGTTGAACTGATGAAACCAGGTCAATCACGCTATCAATAAAAGAACGTCCCCGCCGAAGCCCGGACATTACATCTGGGTATATTTGATAGCACTCCAGATACCACTCAATTCGCGTAAGCACCATCCTTTCCGTGACTTTGCACACGCAACTAGCCAATGCAATTGCGCGGTACGATGCTAGGTCAAGCGGCGAATTTCCAGGTTTACGGACTGGAACCAGACGACTTGATTTCCACACGTCCGGAACTGTACCCGCAAACCATGATGAGTTGAAGTTGTCTAAAAGAACATGTCGGGCCTCCTGACCAAGGTTTTCAAGTGCAGAGTATGTTACTCCATCGGGCGCCGGCGATGAAAACCGTCTGCAATCGGCCATGGTGGCGTCTAGAACTTCCATGGAGAAAGGAAGGCCCTTTCGTGAATCCCTAGATCTAGGCACTTCGCAGCAGTTCAGAGTTGTGGATTGGTTCCTGGGACAGGCAATTCTTCCTCAAAAATCTTCGCTAGTCTCCGCTTCGCTACGTCCTTGGTGAAGTGCGAGAGACTTGAATGGTTGGAGCTGCTGAAGAGATGTTCGCACACCACGCACCACACTCCAGATGCGTGAGAGAGGCTTTCGAGAATCCAGTGATTCACAAAATTCTTTCCAACAGTAAGCCTGCAAGATTTGAATTCTGCGCTTAATTTTCTTTTGTGTGCGCCTTGCATTCATTAAGTCATTCAGCGACTTTGTGCGCCTGTATCTTCTGTCTGCTCTTCGTCGAACTGATCGGAGGCGCTGCAGCTCCACATCGAACTCCAGGCTTCTTCCATAAAGGTTTTAAAAATAGACCAGTTCATTCGTTGCAAACGTTTGAGAGATCTGCATCCAAGCGAGACCAGGAACAATAATATATGTGAGGATGTTGTCACTTCCATGCGTTTCCACGTCGACAAATCACCGGACGCGTCTCGCAAGGCACCGAGACACAACCGCCAAGTCCAGACAACTGCTGTAAGACAGCCCGCGAATGAACGTTGGAGAACCGTCGTTAAGGCATTGTAGGTCGTGGTCAGATGCCAAACAGACAAGACTTCTTCCCTTCTAATTCATTCGGATGCCTCCCCACATGGCGTGATGCGCATTAAAGTCGCCAGTGACGATCCAAGGCCCAGGTGTTGCAGCCAAAACGTCCCTCAGTCTGTCGGCGTCAAACATTGTTGTTGGAGATAAGTACGCGCCCACAAGCGTAAACGTCAGGGTGCGTCTTTTCACCGTTACGCAGACGCACTGGTTATGGTCGTGAGGGGGAGCCATATGGTGCACGTAAGTAAGCTCCCTTCGAATGTAGAGGATGGCCTTGCTATTTCCTCTATGCGTGGAGGATGCAAACGCTTCATAGCCAGAAATTCGGATGGCATTTTGTAAATTGGGTTCACGAATCACAAGGAATGGAAATCTGTGTTTATGGACGTAATCGCGAATGTCCGAAATGCGGGAATTGAGTCCACGGGCATTCCACTGGAAAACTGACGCTTCTCTGACTTTGCTTTCAAATGGTAACGCTGAGAGAGCCATTATGTCTGCTACAGGAAAGCTGAAAGAACTGTATTTCGCGCGTCCAGTACCTGCAATGCATTCCATGCTGCTGGCGAGTGAAAGCTAGACAGCATCGCACGCATGGCGTTCATAAGAGATCTCAAAATGGAGAACACCCGCATTTTCTCACCTAGGGCTGGATCTCTGCCTTGGGCTCGCTCAGTTGTAGGCTGGGGACAGTGGGGGCGTGGTGCCTGCTCAGACACCAAGGTTCAGCGTGGCTTCGGTAATGGTGGCCATGACACCACTGAAGCACTCGTTCCGGCTTCACCAGTCACGGGGCTTACATTACTCGGTGGAGCAGGAGGACAAGTAGCAGGAGCGATGGGGGCTTCCTTGCCGCTGTCGGCCTTCCGTCTAGCCGATCATCGACGACGCGTAAAGACGCCGACGCACCGTAGCTGCGGCCCCTCTGTGCGTTGAATGGTCTCGCACCATTTGCTTCAACACCGTCCGTCCTTTCTTCAGGCGGGGACAGACTTGCGAAGAAGCGTCATGAGGGCCGCGGCAGTTGGCGCTCTTCAAGACAGTAGCGCGGCAACTGTCACCGCTATGTGCTTCAGAGCAGAGCGGGCACGCTATGGTGTTATTACAAACACCACTTACATGCCAAATTTTCATGCACTTCCGACACTGAAGCGGCTTCGGGACGAATGGGCGAAATACATGTCGAAAGTGGCCAACCTTCAAGTGCGATGGAATACAATCGCCCTTAAAAGTGATCTTGACGCACCTTGACTTGCCGAGGCTCTGAACCTTGGTTATTTCGATGCTGTTCGTCGCTGGTTTTATGAGTATCGGCAGGGCGAAGTCAGCCATGTTCGCATTGATGTCGTAAATGAAGCCCGCGGTTGTGCCATTGTCTTCAAGAACAAGAGAGCGGACGGGGATGTCTCCGATCTTCTTGATGTTGGCTAGACTTTCGAAGGCGCTCCGCTCCGTTACATCGATGGCAAGGAGGTTCCTTCGGCTGTTGATCCTGACGTCCTTGATCACCGCCGGGGCGCGAGCCTTGAGGAACACCGACGTAGCGTGTCTGTTCAGCAGGTTGAGGTTGTCGGTGGGCGATTCAGGCGTAAACAGGACTGTATGCGCCGATGCACCACGCGTCGTGATGACGGTAAATGTGCTTGATGAGGATCAGTCCTCACCCTTACGAAGTCTTCTCTTGGCTTTCTTGCTCATCACTGGGACGAACCCGTCGTCCGCCGAAGAGTCGTCGCTTGTGGCTGAGTGCAGCACGGTGGCCTGGCTGCTTGCCTCGCTCGATTGGTGGAAGCGCTTCCTCTGGGCGGCTGCCGCCGACCCACCGGGTTCCAGAGGAGGCCTGACGTCCTCCACTTCCATCGCCGTCACGAAGAGGGAGCGGCGCCTCCCTGATTGTGGAAAAAAAACGATAAAACTTCAGAGGCAAAGAGATAGCGTTCTGGTCTGGAACAACTTCGTCTTCATTCTCTTAGCGTATTAGAAAACTTATTTTGATTGGGGGCCCAGATAGCACATGCATACTCAAGTTTAGGCCATACAAATGTTAGATAGGCTAGCGATTTAAACGATGGAGGTGCTAGACGTAACGTTCACCGAAACAACCTGAAGACACGATCAGCTTCATTTGAGATTTGTGTGACATGGCATGACCACCTTAGATCATGCGTTAAATGAAGACCTAAGTATTTGTAAGTTGTTACAGGTGGTGACTTCTGAGTTAGCAATAAATTACTTTGAAGATGGGCCAGAGTGACGCCAGTGGAAGGAAAGAAGTTTTTTCACGTTAAGCGACGTCAGCCATTTATCACATCAACATAATAAGCAATCTGTATCGAATTGAAGGAGCTGGTGATGATTGTTAGTGAGTATAACACGGTAAACAACACAATCATCAGCGAACAAGCGTACGTTTGAGCGCATGTCAGTTGGTAGATCGTTTATATATATAAGAAATAGAAGGGGCCCGAAGACCGTGCCTTGGGGTACCCCAGAAACAACAGAGGAGCGGGAGGATGAACTTCTATTAGCAAAAACAAACTGTTGCCGGTTAGTTAGAAAGTTACGAATCTAGGCGAGAACAAGGGAATTGAGATTAAGATGCGAGATCTTCAAATAAAGCCGCTTGTGTCGAACTTTGTCAAAGGCTTTTTCGAAGTCTTAAAAGAGGGTGTGCACTAGAATGTTGAGACCAATTTAACGCTTAGGTCATTAATAAATAGAGCTAATTGAGTATCACAGGACAGGCCCTTTATGAATCCGTGCTGGTTTGCGTGTAAGAAATTAAGGGAAACTAGAAATTTCCTGATGTGAGAGAAGATTACGTGTTTCTTTAGCTTGGATGGACCGCGGGTAACGAATATCGAACGGATATTGTGACCAGAAGATGAAGGCCCTTTTTTGGGTACTGGAATTACTTTACCCGCTTTCTAGTCACGCTGTAAAATGCCTGATGATAGGAATTGCTAAAAGATATAAGATAGCAGGACACTTGTGGCATGTTTTGTGCTTTTTAGTGCCTTAACATTAATGTCATCAATACCTGCTTATCAGGCTAGTTTCAAATTAGCAATTATTTTAACATTACCATGACGTTCAAATGATATATCGGGCACAAAAGGGAAACCATAGGACCGCAAATCAGGTAAACCCCCATCTGGTTCGCGCGTAAATACAGAAATAAAGGTGTGGTTAAGCACTTCGGCAACATCCTGTTCGCCCACTGCAGGGTTATCATCGTCGCGAACTGTAATTGTGTTGCTAAGGTTAGAACTAATGCATTTCCAAAATTGACAAGGGTTTGTGCGCAACATTCCGGGAAGTTCTGCGGTGTTCAAAATGTTTGCTTAGATTTAAAAACTTGGGTGTTCCAAACTTTTTCGGCTTCGTAATATTTCTTGTATGTGCTAAGGCTGATATTTATTCTAGCAGCCAGAAAAAGCCTTTTCTTCTTCTTATTGAAACTTTTTAATGGATTATTGTAGGAAGGGGTAGAAACTCGCTCACTCACAGAAACTGTAGGAATGCACCGCTAGATGAGGTTTTTATTTTAAAGAGAACCCAGGCAGTATCGAGCGGTACATCTCTGCTCAATATCAAGAAGGAACCAAGCACAGAAATGGTCAAATTCACAGCTAATGCTGCTGTAATCGCCATTATCATATAAAGTGAGTGCTTTAGTAGCATTTCTTGGATTTGGAATCAAATGATAAAACCACATGGCACAGCTCCATATTTTCTGGCGCCAGCTGTGGCTTCGGTGGCGACAATGGTAACTCTCAAAAACTTTACGAAAAAGAAACGCGGGATCAGGTATCGCTTTGAAAGCAGTCTAACGGCTTTACGTGCTACTTAGCGAATGCCCTTCCGACTTGCGTGTCGTCTGTTACTTGAGTTGACAACTGTACGCAATGGATCTCTTTCACCGCCCAAGCTTTCAGTGTTAGCTGCTGCCAAACACTGTTTTCAAATAACGACCCTCAGACAAGCGAACTTAAAGGTGACAGAACAATTTTCCACGCATTGAACTGAAGCAGGCGCGCGCTTGTCATATCAGCGCAGCAGACGACGCGCGAGCGCGTTGCAAAGCAATAGCCGCAAACGACACGACGGAAATGGGCAGGTTACCCTTAGCGACAAGTGCTCCCAAGCTCCCTTTTAAAAAAACTTTTGATTGTACTTGAAACAACATGAACGCAGTCTAAGAGTCAACGACAGAACAGCTGCGAACGGTCTGCGTTTCTATGAGCGACGGTGATGCGACGCGCGTCCTACTCCGGTGGCGGCGCGTTGCGACGAAAGGCCGCACTAGCCCCGACGGCCAGCTCCCATTGCTCGGCTCTCCTGCTCCTAGGCACGGAAAGTGTAGAGGAGGCACTGGTGGGTGCATTTCGACATTGGGTAGACGTGCATCGTATATTCTCTGATAGATGGCGCTAGGCGGCGATCGTTCCACTAGACGACGTGCGTGCACGCGTAGCCGAGCAAGGTGGAAATCCACACCGTTTTTTAAAGGGTATTACATTCCGTTTCTCGAGACGAGCAGCTGCGTTCTTCATCGCTTTCTTCATCTAGTAAACGAAACAGCTTACGCTCGTTACTTCAACGTCCTTCAGACGGTGGCGACCTTTCTTTTTTTCTTCCGTAGCGTATTTTAATTACGAAGTATTCTTTAGCTACCTCCTCATATTTCGCGATCCACTGCCGGCACGTAAGCCTCCGTTGCGGACCACTGCATACAAGACCAGTTCGGAGTTGGCATCATGACCAATGTGCTCGTACTTCACACACAACCAGCGGTGTGATTTTGCGACGTTTAATGTTTTTTATAGTTTTTTCTTATGAGAAATGTAAAACCTGTTGGGTCGCTTAAGACACCTTGAGAGTAGTGCGATAGCTATAGATTTTAGTATTTGTCGCAACTTCTGTTGAAACTTCTTTGCGTGTATGCGTCAGTTTTTTTGCTTTTGTTGCTCCGTCAGCCTGCACATTCGGGCAGCTCGCTGCAGTAGCAGGCATGCGTTATATATGCTGTGACGGTTCCAACATTTGTATATATAAACATTTTTCCCGATTCTTGACTGTGATTCTCTATCTCGGCTTCTGTTTAAAAACTAGATTGCTCATAACCCAGTGGGCACGTTGTGATGACGTGACACGGTCACGTGACCTCTCTGAAGTAATCATATTTTAGGTGCCACCTCCACGCTGGACATCCTACTCAAAGCACGGTGGCCAAGATGCCACGTTCCACGGCAGACAGGATGCGCTGTATCCAATGCCCAGGTTGCAACCTACCACGGTGGACAGGTTGTGGTGTCGTCACAAGATCACTTGAGATTTGTCGACCAATCAGCGTATTTCGTGACACCGGTAAACGCCCGGCTTCTAGTGTGAAAGCTTTAACGTTAACGCATTAATATACTAAGTTCGCTCAGGCCGGCCATGTGTGACATCACAGATGTCAAATCTGCAAAAATCAAGTAAGTAAAGCTGCAAGAAGTTAACTTTCGAATCAAAATAAGTAGTGGTAATCTGATTTGGGTTAATCCTGTTGGAAGACTAACAATCTGCGGAAAACTGAAGTGCGAGCTCTTGGGATCAGAAAAAAAGGGTTGGATATGCGACCAATAGTGTTGCCATAGTCAGTCTGCCAAGAGTGTAACCAGCTCCACGGAAACACATAGGAATCTGGTTTAAACAATTCCCTAAGTCATGAGGATGGGCCGCTTTATGGCGATCGGTAAACAATGTGTGCTGTTATTAATGTGTTAGCATTAGAGCTCCCATGTCCGAAAAATTTGTCCGTCCTTCTCAAGCTCCGGTTGGCGGGTGGCAGTGAAGAAAGGAAAGCGCCCTCTCAACTGTCTTAGCACATGGGGAGAGGTGGAAGACGAAGAAAGTGTGCGGGTGGGAGAGAGTGTAGAGGGCATACGACGTGCCCTCGGGACAATGGGCACTGTGTCGAACGGGGGGCGGTACAACTCTTTGTAGCAGTAGTGTGGAATCTGCGAAGACGAAGCGCACCCTGTCTTCCTACGCAGCTTGCAGTAATTAGTTTTCTGTTAAAGAAAAGAAGATAATCATACTCGTCAGTATTCCTTCACACATATTTCTAATAAAACTGCCAACTTTCTATGCCGAAAGTCAAGGAAAACGGCAGGCTTATTAATTACATCAACTTTGCTTGCCTTATATAGTTTCAAGAAGCGTTAATAAGTAACGCCACTATGCCAAGAAAGTGTTTGATTATCTAATGGCCACTTCATCACCATCATCATCAGCCTGATTACGCCCACTCCAGAGCAACGGCCTCACCCATATGTCTCTAATTAACGCTGTCCTCTGGCAGCTGCGGCCATAATTTCCTTGCAAACTTAATCTCATCCGCCCACCTAAATTTCTTCCCCTTTACTACGCTTGCCTTGTATTGGAATCTACTCCGTTGCCCTTAAGGTCCAGCGGTTATCTTGCCTTCGCGATACATGCCCTACCCAAGCCAATTTAATCATCTTGATTTCGACCAGGATATCATTAAACCGTGTTTGCCCCCTCACCCATTATGCACGCTTCCGGTCACTTAACGTTCCAGATATCATTTTTCTTTCCATGGCTCGCTGCGTTGTCCTTGACTTAAAGGGACACTGAGGAGAACTCTGTCAGATTTTATTGTTAGCAAATTCTGTTAGTTCGGCATTTCATGGCTTTGCATGTTGCCGCTTGTCCGGGAGCAAAAGATGAAATTTGGATTCGACGATGAAAAAGTTTTTCCCGCCGCTCCAATTCAAACTCTAAAACTCTTATGACGTCACGGAGAACTCTTATGACGTCCTAGCACGGAGTGACGTGAAACGTGGCGTAAATGCAGACTCCGTGATTTCTGGCTACTAGCGGTGCGGTCTAGCAGCGGCCGCAATGAAAGCTACAGCCGCCGCACGTTGAAGGCATTTATCGGGGGTCGCTACCGTCGCATTGTTCACGTTTGCACCGGCGTCTTGCCTGCGTTACGATGGGTCCCGTTCCCGAACCCGACGACGAAGTTCTCGCAAAAACTCCTGCCTGCATTTCAGCGACCTCAGCCCCACAGAGCGTGCGATGCTTTTGAGGGAGCACGGTTAGGTTAGGCGCCGGCAGGTCGTTTCCCCCGTCCTTTGTGAGCTGCCGTTGCAAAGCAAATATCATAGCCCCAGTGCGGTGAGTCGCAAGAGGCCAGGACAAGGTCGGCGCAATCGCAGGCTGGCCGGGGCTTTGGAGCCAACGGATAGTGATTCCTTGAACGGCGCGGAAGGGCCAAGTTATTAATTTTTGTGCCACAAGAAACAGATAGGTGCTCAAGGGCCGTCGCGTTTAAAGTTGGCGGCTTGAAACTAAAGCCGGCGCACGACGCCTCAACGGCTTCTGCTAGATCCAACGGGTCCACTGGATCTGGCTCTCTCGCCCACTTGCATGCACCTCCAGATGTGTACTGTGAATGGATTAAATTAGCCGAGAGCTCGAAAAGAACAGCTCCGTCCAACTGCCGAAGCTATTGAATTACGTCACAACGCGCCCACCACATCGGTTTTCTTTGCTTCCAACATTCAGGTTGTCTTTTGTCTGCCTTCCTTGTGCGAGAAAAGGGCACTATTGGTTTTAAAACAAAACTTACTTCAATATTAAACCGCGCAATCTTCCTTTGTAAGCCTCAGAGATTCGCGATTACCATGTAGAAAGTAAAATTCCTCCAAGGTTGCGCCTGTTATCCAAGACGTCACCACGCTTGTACTTCCGAGATTGGCCTGTAGTGGCGATGCCTGTATTTTGGTTCTTGCTATTTTCCACCTTACAAGAGCCTTGATTTCACTAAGAGAGGCGTTTTGTAATAAGGAGCTGGTATTCTATCGATACAAGCCAACTTCAATTTCTCCTCAGTGTCCCTTTAAGCTGAACCCTTTTCGTGAGCCTCCACGTTTCTGCCCCGTAGGTTAGTACCCGTAAGATACCGCTTTTGCCCACTTTTCTCTTGTGGGTATTGTTAAGCTGCATTCGTGATCTCAAAAACCTTACAAATCCGCTCCACCTCATACTTATTCTTCTAGTTAGTTCGATTTCGAAATCCGGATTGCGGTCCGTTGCGGGACTAGTTAGTGATGATTTTTTTTTTTGAAATTAAACAGTGCTACATATTTAGCCGAACACACAGAAAAAGAAGACAGGACAGGCGCTGTCCCTTAATTTGTTTCAGTGGATTCGTCTAAATATGTAGTGCTGTTAACTTTCAAGAAAATAAAGTACCTGCCCTAAGCAGACGTAACCCCTTACCACTTCCAGCTCCTCCCTTCCAATTGTGAACTGGTGTTCACAGTTGTGAACACCTGTACTAACCAACCTCTTTTTATCACGTATTGACCAGTCACTGACAACTGTACTAGGTGGAAGGAAGCTTTTAAAGATTTTTAGATACGTGGATTATTTTTTAGTTCTTTTGAGCAACCACCATGCTCTGAAGAACCAGGATATGGTGAATGAGGTTTTATTTCAGCTCTGGCAACATGGTAAATGCCTAACCTTTAGTCATGAAATGCCTTCGGGGGACTGCCTGCAGTTTTCAGACATCCACATGACCTTTTCGAACGATGGCTGTGGAGTTCGCTGACCTTTCCGCGAACTCGTTGGCCTTGTGTTCGAAAGGAAGGCCGCTCCAGTGGGGTCGGAAGTCGCCCACAAAGGGACCCGTCCCAGTCTCGGCCTCCCCTGCTTGCGGCGGACGTCCTTCTTTACTCCGCGCCGTCCCGCGCATAGCCCGCCTTAAGGAGCCTAACCATGTACAGCTGTCGACATGTGTTCGTTGTCAAGTGGTTGACGAGGTTTCGGGAACGCACGAGATACGGCTGATTATTATTCGAGGGACCGGAAACCCACTATTCCCGTAACGACGGACTTCTTCTCTTGCGGTGTGTTGTGTAAAAAACTTTAGGGATCGTTTCGTCGGCATACGTTTGTCGCGTGTGCGAAAGAGATAGAAAAGTGGTAGCGGCTGGGCCGTGGGTGCCGTCGGAGAGGGTGGTCGCGTTTGTGCTGTTTGTGTATTTGATTGCAACCTCTCCTTTCCGAAATATTTAATCAGCACTCTTTCCCCAATCTGTGATTAGTTGGCGGAAACCTTATTTTCTTTTCCCTGGCCACTGATTGGTGAGTTGTGTCGCTTGTAATCTCATTGGTGGCGGTCCCCGCTGAGGGCGGAGACAGGGTTTAAAAACAAGCGCGCTGGGTTGAACGAAGGCTGAATTCGTCTGATCAACGGTTTTGTCATGCAAATAGTTTTCTCTTTGCTTTCTTTCTTCTCGTTTTATTTATGTTGTAAATAAATAGTTAACGTTCTCCTTGCTCCGAGTAACGTCAATATTTGCGAGTTATATCCACCGGGTCATCAAGAATCCCCGTTTTCATCAACAAGGTGTTTCCTCTCATCACCGCCTGAAGGGGGAAACTCAACGATGGTGCGTGGTGGTTGTACCGCCTCAGCGCCCAAAAATATCTGTTACCTTACAGTTCGAAGCACTCAGAAACATTTAGGAGGGGAATTCCTGCTCCGTGTGTAGAGTCTGCCCTCATCAAATCGTGTCCTCAAAGGATGAAGGAATATTTTAAAGGTAACGTTGGCAGGCTTGTACGATCGTGGCGGCTGTTGCTCAGACGCTACTGCATATGATGAAAGGGAAAGCGCGGCAAAGGGCTGAAAGCAAAGCATGACCAGTAGTCATGCCGTACGGGCATAAAGTATCGCACAACCTGAAGAAGGTGGCGAAAAAGTACAATGTGCCAATGGTCTTTACAGCACCGTCCAAACAGCCAAAGCTATGCCCCCGTATCACCAATCAAGGAACAAAGAAAAGTGGCTGTGACAAGAAGCGCCCTAGGCCATTTTGCGGGATTAGCCTCGGAGTTGTCTACGAAATACCTCTGGCTTGTGGTGAAACGTACGTAGGCCTGACTGGACACTGCTTGAACGATCGTGCATGGGAACATGGGTTATCGCTAACAACGGGGGACGCATCTAATTTGGCTACGCATTGCCTGTCTTGCAGTGACTGCCGGCCACAGCTGAATGAGATTAGAATTCTGGGCAGGAGCCGCGCTTCAATCGCACGTGAAGTTATGGAAGCCTATTTCATAAAGAAAGGAGGAGATGCATGCGTCAGTGATTCTTCAATTGCACTGTATAATAGTGAGATAACTTTCCTTGATAAGACGATGTAAGTACTGGCATTTGTGTGCTACCGATTGTAACTTGCTGTACCCTTTCGCTGCGCATGATCAAAATGCATTCTTTTTCCTTCATATATGTGATGTGTTCGTTGAATAAAGTCAGTTATAAGTTTGCGTTCGTCCCGTACCCTCTCTAGTGTGTGTGCGTTTCGCGCAACTACCATGTGTGAAGAACTGCTTTTCCTTTTTGACACTTCGGAACATTACTTTTTCGGCATATTAATTTTTAAACCCTCAGTACGGATCTGCCTGTGAAACTCGTTGAACATGTTTTGCAGCTCATCGCTTGTGTGGCTTAGCAAGTCTATGTTATCAGCAAATCGCAGCATACTAAGTGTTCTCTATTAAATATGATCCCAAACTGTTCCTGATCCAGGCCTCTGGATTCCACTTTCAACAGGCCGCGAAAAGGATTAGCGGGATCTTTACCCCTTGCCTACTAACCGTGGACTAACCATTAGTGTTTACCATGGAGTTGCGTTGGCGAGTCCAGGGACTGGAAAGCACAGGTTGGCTGAAGCTGAGGCTGGAAAAATCCACTCAAGCTGAATAACATAACGCCAGTCTAGACGGCGTCCTTGCTGAACGTGTTTATGACAGCGGCATTAGTAGCGCGCTCATGTTTGGAGCGGGGACAGTAGCTCTGCGCACATAGGTGCATTGGCGTCGCTACGACCCCCTTAGCGTCAAAGCACCTCCATGCCATGTATGCAGCAACGCCGCTGAAGACGTTGAACACCTGGCGCTCGTGTGTGATAAGCTGCTCCCGCGCCCTGCCGAGCGCACCACCTTACCACAGGCTCTGGACCTCTCAGTCTCCCTGCAATACGAGGAGGCAGTAGGATAGGTAGACAGTATACCGGAAAGTTGTCTCAGGAGACAAAAGATGTTATGAAATGGCAAAGCATAAAAGCCTCTAACCCAACAAATAGAATGAAATTGGCAGGGATATCGAAGTTTACCAATAAGCGAAAGCAACCCGACATAAGTAACTATTCACGAGTTTCACGCTCTGATGCACCGCCACGCGGCGAAAGTGGTCCCTATCTCCGGTTTGATGGACGGTAGCGGCGATGGCTTTCGGGACTCCGTTTCGCTCCAGTGAGGTGCGACGCTTATTCCGTGTGAATAATTTTCGACTCATTCGTAAATCTAGTTATCTTGATAGCATTTTTCCGCCAGTGAGAGGAATCTGCACGAAAAGGTTTCTGTTTCGGTATGAAAGTAGTAGTAGTAGTAGTAGTGGTTTATTTAAAATAACATAAAAGGAAGGTAAAAGATTTTTGCTAGCCCCGGCATCTGCCATCACGTGCGGCGGCACCTGAGCTGGGGCAGCGGAAAGAAAGGATAGCAGGCAGGTGGGAGAAATGAAATAAAAGAGGTGAGGGGACAGAAGAAAGACAGGGGGGGGAGGTAAATAGTACAGTACATAAAATAGATATACACTGCATAAAAACATTAAAAGTGAACACTATAAATGCAAAATAAATATACTATATACATTATTTACACAAACAGTCAAAAAGTCAGTTGTCTTCGCGGCGCGCGTGTGCTGATGACGGGAAACTCGGCAGTCAATGGTCACACGCGCGCCGCACTTTGCACACAACAGCTGGTGTGGGGCGCCCAGCTGTTAGAGCGTCCGAGGTAGCACACACGAAGCGTTCAGTCACAGCACTGTACTACCTGGCGCAGAACAGGCGGGACGTCAAGCCCGCCTGTTCGAGAAATACACACAGGCTCACCAAGGTTCGCTCGCCTGAAACGCCTAAATATGTTCTACGGCTATTAGTGCGCTTTTACATTCCGTTCTCATTTTCAAAGGTAACCCACCGATACGCATCTCACTTGTATTTTTTTCGTTAGCCGAGTGATGCGAATTCACGGTTAAACTTCAAACTCGCCAAATATACTACAGAGAAAATAAATCGCTTGTTTATCATCACGCATGTTAGTAACCTATTTGCTTTGAGCCTGAGATATGTTCCTACATACGGTAAACACACCCTTGATTTTTTTATAAAACAGAGAAGCGAATCAAGCTTTTTTGAGGTCTTCAATGGCGCAGCGACTTGTGGTGTGTACCGATGTATTTTCGCTGTAGGTCTTTGCTTCTGCACAATTGCTTTTTGAGATGTTAATGAGAGGCTGCAGTTCAGTGAGGTGACCGTTGTGAACATGCAGCCTGTTCTCTGCCAGTTAACAAATCGAGTAATACACCCGGTACTTGTAAATAAAACAAGTCACTTAAATGAAAGATCTTCGAGAGTGCACAAGAAATCGCGACAACAGTAGCAAATGTGCATGCTTATACTCAAAACGGCATGACAGGTACGTTTCAAATTATGTGTATTTTTTGGCAGATTGTTAATTTACTTAAGAAGGTTGACTGCTGGGCATTTTGGCGTATTTATACCCAGCACATCTGGACAAAAGCATTTTTGAGCGGGAAATCGCTTAGGAACTGCGTTTCTTCATGTTATGTAAGATTCCACTATAACAATGAATATATCCACAGATCACCCGACGGCAGTCTTGTATATTTTTATTCACGTTCTTGGTATCGTCAAATGCGTTGCCCGTTCATTTTCCTTGGCAGTCTAAACTTTTCGATGTGATCGCTGGAAACAGTTTAAAAGAAAAACGTTGGTACATATCAGAGCTATTCACTATTACCTTTATTATTTCCATAGCAGTGTCTTACAATTTTCCAATTTTCAAAATTTTTGCTCGACAATGGTAAACTTCACCTTTGAATGGGGCGATAGCAGTGTCCGTTTGCTATAGTTTTGCCCATGAAATTAAGCGTGAATGTATGCCATTCTTAATTCACAATAACGGCCTGTGGGGCGAGTTGGTGCATAATGAATAAACGGCGGCGCAACAAGGACACTAACAAGAAAGAGACACTACATGCGCACGATACCATTTGTTTATGGCAGGGAAAAGTGGCACGTTTAACCATTCAGCTCAAGCATGAGACTCATCGCATTATCGCTGCGAACCTTGCACGTGAAATAAAACGCAGCAACATCAGGATAACAGAAAAGAAAACTTTAACCCCTGGAGATAAACTAACAGGTTCTGATTAAAAGAACTAGAAACAAAAAGTAGGGGGCAATCTTTTAGCAAAGGCAGTGTCAAACAGTTGTGACGTTCCTTGTGTGTGCTACGAGGGTCCGCGTTCGACGGCGCGGCGTAGACGGAGCCCCAGTGGCGGCAAAAGCACTCAAGGGAAAACAATTCAGCTGGAAGAGAGGAGATCGGCGACAGCCGGTCTCGTTTTGGAAGCAGCCAGCACACATGTTTCTACTGTATATGGCTGCAAGCAACTTGAGTGGGATTGCTTTCGGGCCTGCCGCCATGGACCGCACGGAGACGACCCAGGTGACAGCGGCATCATCAATTACCGAGCCATACTCGTTGAGAGTGAACGACCAGAACGAAGGGGTTTAAGCACAACCGGACCCCCTTTCCATAGTGTCGGCACGTGTCGAACGCCGCCGCCGCGGGAAGACGGGCGTTATCTTCCCCAATTGCCGTGGCCGTCCCGGGGACAAAGGGGCCTCGTTTCGGCGCGCCTGGCCCCGTGACAAGACGGCGGGTATCATCACCAACCCTCCCGAGCACATCCCAGGACAAGGGACCACTTTCCCGGCCTTTTAATGACCTCGCGTTCCGGCCTTGAGTGGCGAGTGTCATTTGATGGAGAACGGAGGTCGGTGACCCGCGGGAACCGTCAGCGGGCCAGAGACCGTCGACCACAGCCGACGCTACCTCGACGACAACCTTCTTTCCCTCGGACTCAACACGTGAGGGGGGCGAGACCATAAGTGCGGTGGTGTGTCTGTGCGCCCAAGTGAAAGCCCTAGGCCCCTCCCACTCCGGCGTGGGCGTCCTCACCCTAGGGAGTGTGGGGATAAGAGGATATAAAAAATCGACGAAGAGTACGGAAGAAAAAACGCTCAGGACGACATCGTTCGCCAAGGGGCCTTCCTTCAGCGCCGAAGCCCGACGGCGTGCAGCTTCTGCCAGCAACCGTTCGAGCTCAACTCCGGAGCCCCTCCATCGTCTCCATGAAGTCGTCGGCACGTAAGCTCGGACGCCCCAGCCTTTGATGTATAATCATAAACATGTGTAATTATTGAATATATCTGTTTGTTTAAACTGAGCCATACGGTGTCTTTTTGCCTCTCCGTCCCGTGTGGACCTGCGCATTAGGGGGGGGGGGTCGTCACACAGTCGTAGCAACAGCAGAGTCATACATGAGAAGCAAAAGCAGTCAGAAAGTAATAAACCAATAAACATTAGCAGTCGTAGCAAAACCAGATTCAAAGATATCAAGCAAAAGCAATCAGAAACTGGAAAAAACGACAAAAAGAAAAAAAGATAAAACCAATAACAAGAAATTAACAACCCACCTAAGCAAGTAGCCGACGGCCGCTAGAAATACAGAGCTGTGAAGTCGCACAGTACATGACGTCACAAAAAACTGTCAAATAAGGAAACTTCATTACTACGGAGAGATACCGAAGAGTCGCTAACACAAGTGCTTCCCTTCTTTTTGATCAAAAAAGCCTCAAGAATTACACGTGCCACCTGATCGCGACTCCTGCCCAGAATGCTTATTGCGTTAAGCACTGGCTCACACTTGCAATCTTTAGAATGGGGGGCAAATTCGACCCGCTACCGTTTTCTAACGATTTCTTACGCTCCCGTGCATGAATTTCGTATCCTGTTCCGACGGAGTGGTGTACGAAATCCCACTGACGTGTGGAAGAGCCTAAAGGCCAGACGGGTCGCTGCATTAACGACAGGGTACGGAAGCATGAGAAATCGTCACAAAACTGAAGGGGGTCGAATATGCCTCCCTATTGTAAAGATTGCAAGTGTGAGCTAGTGCTTAACGGAATAAGGATTCTAAGCAGAAGTCGCGATCAGGTGGCACGTGAAATTCTTGAGGCTATTATAACCAAAAAGAAGGAAAGCACGTGCGTTAGCGACACTTCGGTATCCGTCCGTAGTAAATAAGTTTCCTTTCTTGAGTTTTTTGTGACGTCCTGTATTTTGCGACTTTTCTGTCCTGCATTTCTAGCGGCCGTCTGTTGCTTGTTTAGGTTGGTTGTTAATTTTTTGTTATTGGTTTTATCTTATTTTTTGTCGTTTTTTCGGTTTCTGATTTCTTTTGCTTGATACGTTTGACTCTGGATTTGCAAAGATTAATTTTTGTATTGGCTTTTTCTTTTGTGATTGCTTTTGCTTCTCATGTACGACTCTGCTGTTGATACAATTGTTTGGCACGGCCTTTGCTAAAAGATGGCCGCCTTTTTGTTTCTAATTCTTTTTATCAGAATCTGTTAGTTTATCTCCAGGAGTTAAACATTTCTTGTCTGTTATCCTGATGTCCCTTCTTTTTATTTCACGTGCAGGGTTCGGAGCGATTATGCGATGAGTCTCATGCTTGAACTGAATGTATACTTATGCCACTTTTCCGTGTAATAAACAGTTGGTAGTGTGCGCATGTGGTGTCTTTTTCTTTTTAGTGTCCTTGTTGCGCCGCCGTTTATATCAGTATGCGATTAGTAGGTAGAGTTAGAAGAAATAAATTCTTTTTGCAAGCAAAATAAATATTTCTTCTTGAGCTTCAGCAGGGTCTTAGTGGGTAAGACGGCGGCCCGCATTTAATTGTAAACGGTAATCGCATGGTTTCCTGTAGATAAGGTTTTATGCATATAAGCTGTATCTTGGGCGTTAGTATGTTAACATGGAAGGTCCGAGTTTTGTCCACTTGGTTCATTAACGAGAAATCCCATCCAACAGTGCGCTTGAGAGTTTGCATTGTCAGCACGCATATATTTGCAGTTGGCGCGGCTGGAAATAACACCCACCAGTCCGACTTGAGCAGTTCTAGGACGTCTATAGTTACAGAGATGCAAAGAAATTTAATTACAACCTGAAATAAATACAATATTAAGATCGGAATAAACACTTTCATTCGCTGAACTGTAATCTCTACTAAGTCAAACTGCAAGATTCTGTGGTAGACGAACTCGGGCGTTCCTCATTGCACTGGAGTTCTTCACGCGCTCTCGATTTCGCCAAGTGTGATACTGAAGTTATCAGTGAATTCGATGCACTTCGAAAGAAAAAAATACAAACAAAGCACGCACTAGTAGCTTACATGGGTCAGAAAACCCATTACTAAGCAAATGCAATGAAGCTTTCTAGCACCCGCGATCATTCAAATGTCGGCAATAATGCGTGGCAGGCGGCGCCTTCATTGGCTGTGAAGCTCGCGAAAAATATGAAGAGAATCGAGCACACTCTTAGTCACAGAGCTAGACTCAAAGTGGTGAAGACAAAACAAGGTACAGCCAAAAATCAGATGTATGCACAGAGACAAAAATGCAGCGTCATTACAGATCAGGATATGTTCGTTAAAGGAGCCGAGGATTTAGACACAGTTTACAAAGACTAATTTTTTTCGGTTTCATGTGGGTTTTAACGTTCCAAAACGACTCAGGCTATGAGGGACGCCTAGTAAAGGGCTCCGGATAATTTCGACCACCTGGGGGTCTTAAACCAGCACTAACGTCGCACAGTACACAGGCCTCTAGAATTTCGCCACTATCGGATGCGACCACCGCATACGTAATCGAACCAATGTATTTTGGGTCAGCAGCCAATCACCATACACTTAGCCACTGAGGGGGCAAAGTAATCAGGACGATAACGAGAGAGGCAGTAGTACATAGCCACTCGGCATTTCGGCGGTAACAAAAAAACGACACACCTAATCACTAGCCTACAGTTGTTAGGAAACGCATACATTAGGTTCATTTTCATTCGCCCTGAAATAGCGTTGTTTTGTGGCATATGGGTTGCGTGCTCACCTCGCGGTCTGAAGGCCGTAGACTCAATTCCCGCATCCTTAGAAAAAGTTTTTTCTTTTTGCTGTCGACGTCCGTATCTTATGGTCTACTGCTGACGTCATGCGAGAACATGGTGACGTCACTGAGGAATTTGTTTCATGCACAGGGACTGACGCCGCATTTTTCTGCGAAATGGCCACATAATGCATTCGCATTTAAAAAAATGCCTTTGTAGAGTGTCGTTTTACTGTGCTTTACATCGGCTGCAATCTCCAGTGCCCCAAACTAGAAAAAGCTGTGGGCGCCATGCCAAATACTTTCCACTTTTCTGCCCCACTCATCTCAGATAGGTTTTTTTTTTCTTTTTGTGCACAAGTGCGCAAATAATGTGCCTTTTCTGGGACTCTCTGTTAAGCCCGTTTCCGTTCTGACCAGCAGGTTGCAAGGATAAAGCAGAAGACGAAGAAGAAGGAGACGATGGACGAACCTATGTGACGCATGTGGGAAAGTTTAATCTTAAGACCATTTGCTCCTCTACTGCCCCAAAGTTCGCACTTCAGAGAAAGATTTACCTGGAGGTCCCTCTCTCCAGGTTAGGGCTCCCTTTATCTTTGCCAGTATTATTATCGTTTGGTGCGAACGCCAAGGGATTTGCATTCGGTTCTATTTGTGGGTTTCTTCACGATTACATAATTGCAACTGGTAGGTTGATGTGCTAATTCTTTTAAAGTTCTACGAGCTCTTCTTTTTTTCACCGAAATGCTTTTTCACCCCTTAAAAAAATTATTTGAAGTCTCCCGACTCCTTATTGCACCTAATAAACTACTCTCTCAAACACGCTTGGATACCTTCTGAGTGGAAGCTGTCCAAGGTGATCCCTTTACTTAAAAATCAGGGTGGAGGCTATGAATTGGATAATATTAGGCCAATTTCTTTAACATCGAACGTGGTAAAGTTGATAGAAAGGGCGTTACTAATTCGGGTGTCAGCCATTGTGGACCGCAAAAGTATACTCAGCCCGTGCCAACTCGGTTTCCGGCCACGGTGTTCGATATGGAATGTACAGTACTCACGGATTGAAATAGGACATTCGGAGCGCTAGCCTTGCAGTGCCACGCAGGCATGTGGTAAACCACAGGCCGGCTCATTGGCTACTGGAAGGAACAATTCTGCTTTGTAGATGTTCTCCCTCTCACGCCATACCACAATGCACCACCTTGGTTCCATGAGCGTCTACGGGCGGCGCTCCATGAAGCGACGGCCACGCGCTCCGAATGTCCTATTTCAATCCGTGAGTACTGTACATGCTGATCTTGAGAGCAGAATTCTCCTTGCTCGTCGTCAACGCCTGGTCGCGGCTTTGGTTACGTTAGATGTCGCCAAAGCTTACGACAGTGTAGAACACTCCATCCTGATACATAGGCTACAGTCTCTTCAATTTCCAGATTATATAGTTGCATGGATATCTGCATTTCTTCATAACAGAGAATTCTTTTGCGTCCATAATGGTGTTCATTCAGAGAGGTATAGACAAACGCGAGGTGTACCGCAAGGAGTTGTTCTTTCTCCTGTGCTCTTTAATATTCTGTTAAGCTCAATTCCTCTCCACCGCCATGTACGCACTTACGTCTATGCGGACGACATTGCGTTTTTTGCTGCTGCGCCGGATATACATTCTCTGTATGGTCTGTTGCAGTCATATTTGAATACACTTGAGCACTGGTTGAGCGCATTACACCTGAAGTTAAATGTTGGCAAGTGCGCTACTCTTGTTTTCCCTCTATTCACTCCTGTAGTGGTCTCTCTCACTTGCCAGTTAAAAATAATACCGCAGGTTCAATCCCTAAAATACCTCATTTATGACAACAAACTCACCTGGCGACCTCACATTGACCATGTCGCGGCGAAAGGGGCTCGTGCCGTGGGCTTGTTACGGTGATTATGTCATCACCGGTACGGCATGCGAAGAGATGCGCTATTAATGGTCTACATAATGTATGTCAGGCCAATTTTAGAATTTGGGTCAGTGTTGTTTTCAGGCTCGGCTACATATAAACTTCGCCCTCTCGTCCTTTTAGAGAGGGAAGCAGTTCGCATGTGCCTCGGCCTTCCAAAATTTGTGGCTATCATTGTGCTGTACCTTGAAGCCCGCATTCCGTCTCTCTTATCACGACTTCAATTTTTAACTGCGCAAACTTACCTCAGGATCTATGAATCCCATTTCCACTGTTCCCAAAGCATTTTCTGTTCTCAGCCGACCTCCTTTTTTGGTGTCCCCTGGTCTCGTTTCAATTCCCCTCAGGTAGTGTTTGTGCAAAGATTACTTCAGCCTTTAGATGTAAACATTTATGATATCCTTCCTGCGCTTCGGAATGGGCCCACTATCCACATTGTTTTCGACGACATATTCCCAAAAAATGCAAAACTTTTGCCACCGAGAATTCTAAATGGTCTTCTAGAAGATCATCTGAGGACCCTACCTACAGATATAGCAATAGCCACTGATGCATCGCAATGCAATGAAAAAGCAGGTGTGGGAATATTTTGCCCGCATTTAGACTGGTCCTTTTCTGTGCGCCTTCTAGATATCACCCCTATTTTTCAAGCAGAGTTTCTAGCAGTTGTATTTGCTCTACGCAAGCTAGGCCCCGCTATTACAGCAGTTGCAGTAATTACTGATTCTTTATCTTTGTGTTCGTCCCTCGCTGCACAGGTTGACGGTCCCATTTTATCAACTTTCTTATCCCTACTTCCTCCGCATTTGAGCCTTGTTCATTTAGCATGGGTTCCCGGCCACAGCAGTGTGACAGTAAATGAGATTGCTGATAATCTCGCAAAGGCTTCCCTCAGCGGCCCCGTGTTGCCAATCATCCCGGCTACAGCCTACATTACAGCATCTAGATTTCGGCGACGTGCGTTTTTAAGAACGCAAGACACATCACTTTTAACATCGGCGGATTATGAGCACCTTAAATATTATTGGAACAGGAAAATTTGTTGCTCTCGGCAGCTTGAAGTATCACTGACGAGGCTGCGCTGCCGCATCCCCCCTCTAAATTTCTATTTACACAAGTTGGGTTTGGCGATCTCTCCCCTTTGTGCATTTTGCCGTGAGCCAGAATCTATTGAACATTTTTGGCTGTATTGTCGCCGATTCAACTCACTGAGGAAAAGGTTGCTGGAGGAGCCCTTGCAGCATCTTGGCCTTAGTTTGAGCAGCCCGCTCTTGCTATCATTTGGCGCCACCGCATTTGGGTTCAGCCACAGATCTGTTTGCACCGCTGTTCAAAATTTCCTGATAGAATCTCACCGACTGCCTTGCTAAGTGTTCCAACCTTTTCTTTTCTATCAATTATTACATTTTGACTAAATCATTAATATTTAATCCCTCTCTTTATTATTATTCTTAAAACTTTAAAATCAAAACACTCATCCCTTTCCTGTTCATGACAAAAAATTCACCGGTGTTGCGCTCCCACCTGCTTTTCCTTTTTGTTAACTGCGTTCAGGTGAATAGCCACCCGATTCTTGGCCGATCCCCCAGTGTGGGTATGTGCCATCTTTTGATAGGCTAACAACAACAACAACAATAGCCACCCGATTCTTAGCCGATCCCCCAGTGTGGGTATGTGCCATCTTTTGTTAGGCTAACAGCAACAACAACCACAGAGTCCTAACGTTGGCGCAGGATCGTCCGTTTTCGGCCGCTCGCCAGCTACTCGACCATCAAGACTTCGGATCGAGCGAAACAAGGTGGCCGGGGCCGTCGCCGGCGTCGCGTGTTCGCTGTCCTTGGTGGTGGCCACCTGCGTGCTACTCCGGCTTCTCCTCACGCCGCAGTCCGGAACGCACCGGGTGAACACCGACGCGCCCTTTTGCTGCCCCGACGAAGCGGCCCAGCTCTTCGCCGTCATCAGCCGAAGTGTTTCACCCTGCCGCGACTTCTTCGCCTACGTCTGCTACAACGCCATCAAGCAGGGCTTCATCCAGGAAGGCGTCAGCCGGGACATGCTGGTGAGCTCCACTCCGACATTCATTTCTCTTTATTGGATCGATATCCCCTTTCCTTAGTCTATTAGAGGAGATTTGAAAGCAAAGAGAAGCACCTTCCTCACTTTCTTCCTCGTTCAAGAGGGAAGAGGAATGGAAGGCGCCTCCGGATGTTCTGTGCACACGATGAGCAGAAGCAGGGTGGAAGGCCGGTCGTGCAGCAGTGCGCCTATCGCAAACATCTCCTACAAGTTCCGGGCTTTCTGTCCGCTAAAACGATACATAAAGATACGCCTGGAGGCCCGATCTTTTGTTCATGTGCAATTTGGGAGGGGGGGGGGGGGGTCGTTTGAGGACGGCTCCATTTGAACCATGTGTATGTTGGACCTTTCTCGTCGACGCAATGGCATTAAGCATGGCCGACCACACCTTTTCTCCCCTCGCTCCCCGGCTGAATCTTTCTCAGATATAACTATTTAAAGGTTAGAAAAAGGCAGCGCCACTGGTTACGGGTCCCATAAGGATAACTTAGGATGCAACATGTATGCCATCAGTGGAAAATTTAACGACGCCCTTAACAATACAAATGGCAATTCTACTGACGTTGAAACCTTTGCGATTACTATCATGTATTTTTTCTTGCACCCGATAGGTTTCTCGTGTTCTGATCAGCATTAGATGTGAGGTTGTGCACCATGCATTCACTTCCAAAACATGAGACATCATTATCCCCGGGCCTATTTGTGTCTATTTGAGCAACATTGATGCGTTTATTTTCCTCTCAAAAAATGTGTCATGTCCACCAGTTTTATTTAGCAGGCTCTCACAGCAGTCGGCGCATCATTAGTGACTACGTTCGAGATGAAATTCTATTAGCTGCGTCTCAGAAACTCTTTTTCAGAATAAGCTACGCTCAAAGCAGAATATGATCTGTGTCCTGCGGCGATCTTTTCACCATAGTGCATAACCGACGGAGTGCAATGGATAAAAAGGATTAAAAGTGGGAACAAAAACGCTAAGGTAATATCGCCATAGAAGTCTGGCTCAATCATAGAGCGCGGTTTTGTGACGGCGTGCTGGAAGTCGGAAATTAAGCCTCGTTATAGAGAAACGCCGTACAATGTTGAATAGAAAGATTTTCATCGAAAAGGCAACTTTCCTTGCCATGCTAACCAACCCAGGAACGATTGCGACAGGCCCCATTTCCTTAGCGCTATGAAGAAGTAAATGGCTCAGTAGGTTCCTTTTAAGTTTTCCGAACTCCATCGAACTATTCAGGCTATTAAATACTACTTCCAATTTTTCTTTTGCTTTACAGAATAAGATCAAGGGTGATATCATCAGAGGCAGCGACCGCTTTGAATCACCAGCTGCTGCGGCTCTGCACGGCTTCTACACGTCTTGCATGAACGAGATATGGCAGCGAGAAAAGCGCCTGAGAGAGATCGCCTCTGTCTTCCTCGACGAAGTCAACGCAAACAGAGCCATGGGACACGCCGAACTGCTTCGCTTCGCCCTGTCCACCCAGCATCGTTACCGGCTGAACTTTTTCTTCACCATTTATTTCCACCGATCGTTCACCCTATACGAACGAACATACCTTCGCAGTGACAACTACGACAATTTTTGTGAGGACTGCTTCCCCGCCGCGCTCTCGGCCGTCAACGCTCGCCTGCGCACCAACTGTACTCGGGGCGACTTTTTCGCCATGAAGCAGATGCTATCTGGTGTGGACGAAGACAACGAGGCTCATGGGTTGGCCGTGGAAGAAATTCTTAACGCCCTAGGGAGAACGAACGCCTCATGGTTAGAAGCCACTATGAGAGAGTTCTTCCCCACCTTTGATCTATCGACGCCCACATACGCTATCTCCAAGGAAAGCCTGCTCGATGAAATTCGTATACTCTGGAACGTCTCGATTCAACCCCTGTCGCTGGTCTACATGCTGACGACGGTCGTGATTGAGGCAATGAGCCACATCCAGGTGGACAGGGTGCTGGACGCTCCGACTCCACGCACGTGGAGGATATGCGACGACCACGGCTACGGGTACGACGAACTCTGGCACGCCACGTACGTTGCGGCCCTCACGAGTGCTGCCAAGGATCGCCGAATGCGCGCCATCTTCGAGGCGACCCGAGAGGCCGCAGCGAACTACGCGCTGCTCCGGAGAATCGTGGCAGCCGGCAACCAGACGGCGCACTTCGACGCTCTTCTCGGGAACATGTCCCTTCTGCTTCCCGGCGACCTCGTCCTCGGGCACGTGGCTGTGCCCGACATGCCTCCTCGCGGCTTCGTGCGCAACTACTTCCGGGCGCTGCGCTTCGAGTTTGAAGTCAAGCTGGAGAAGCTCCGTCGAGGCATGCCCATCTACCACCAGCATGATGATGAACCGAACTATCGCACGCAGTGCTTCAACGAGACCAGCCTCTACGTGCCACCGACGGCGTACAGTACGCTTGGGGCCAGCACCAGTAATTCCTTGCTGGCCGACGCACCCATTTTTGCGAGCGACATAGGGACTCCGATATGGAGCGGCGTCATGCGGCACAAGCACTGGAACTCGCACACTCTTGCTGCTATCGAGTCCTACAGGTGACTACCGCATTTCTTGTCTTCAGAAAATGCTGTTTATGACTACAGCTGCTAAATGACCAACTCTGGCATGGAATCTTTATACTCCAGAGTTCCAAGTGCACCGGATAGGTCAGGGCGTACTTGTTTTATTTCGTCACCAGTAGACGCCACCTAGCACAACAATCGCTATGACATTTTAAGCTTCTCCAGTCCACTGAGGCGATGCACGCACTTCAAGCGATATTTTCTTTTTAGATGCTTACTTACTAGCTATTTCCAGACGGCACATATTTACTCAGTTTCGATCACAAACTACCAATAGAATTTTTAAGGCATATAAATTTCCAGTGGCGGCTGAGGGCCTGCATTTTAATGCGATTTGCCTTCTGCAAGCCTGACATCAAGCGGAGCCTTATAAGTCGGAGCGAGCATTTTCTGAAGGGGCCCTATGTACTGTTTTTGTTTTGGTTTAGCGAACAAATATAATACAAAAGCAAGGTCGACCACCTACAAAAAGTTTTGTGACAAATTCCATATACTGTCTATATACTTTAGCGCATATCGTCTGTATACACTGTTTATAGACAAGTCCTTTTGACGGACTGTATAGAATTTGTGGAATTATGATCATACGCTTTCTGCACACTTTATCAATAAACATACCGCCGCATTGGCTCAGTAGTTAATGCGCTCGCCTGCTAACCTTAAAGACGCGGCTTCGATCCCGGCTGAGGCGGTCGAATTTCGATGGAGGCGAAATTGTAGAAGCCCGTGTACTGTGCGATGTCAGTGCGCGTTAAAGAACCCCAAGTGGTCAAAACTTCCGCAGCCCTTCACTACGGCGTCCCTCATAGCCTGAGTCGCTTTGGTACGTTAAACCCCAATTAACAATGAGCCATTTTTCAAACAACAATAATCTATCGGAGTGTACTGAAGAGGCCTGTACTGTAGCCATCCTATGCCTTTACGGCCACACGCTTAAAGCAGGCTTTTATTTATCCGTCTAAAGGAGGTCTAGAAGACAGGGTTGTATAGATTGTCTGTTGACGCACGCCCTAGGGATATATAGCCTTGTACTGTTAGTAGACATTTGTCTAGAGATAAGGGTCTATTAGGCCTATAGAAGAGAGCCGTCTGCAGCCACTGAGCAAGATTTGTCGGCGCACCGATCACATGTTCAATATACCAAAAGAGCTTTTGTAGAACTAAGATTTTTATTTTAAATTGTGAGCTTTACTTCTGGGCGATCTCTGCAGATGGTTGTAGAACATGGCAAACATTATGTAGGCGTTGGAGCTCTATAATTAGACAATTGCGTGAAATTTATAAACGTTCTGATTTTTTTAGAGTGCCACCTTATATTAATAAAATTTACGGCAGTCAATATCAAAGGTTCCCCAAGTTAACTTTCTTCTATCGGCAGTGTGTTCAATACTATACTGAACGAGAAAATACGCCTCTGAAAGCTCGTCGATTTGGCTTTCCGTCATTCCACATTTATAAATTGTAGTCGCTTTCATTTCTAATACGGCATATAGAGAGGCCGTTTGTGTATTTTATGACGTATGGGCAGTTGAACGTGGTTTCGTCGAAGATACTACCCGCAGTGACACCATTTATAAAGTATACAACCCAGAAAGCCAATTCAACAATCTTTGAAATGAGCAGTTTTCACGTTCGATACCTTTAACCAAACTACCGGCAATTCAAACACTGCGGGCTCACCATTTATGTTGACGACCTTCAATGTCACTGTATAATATTTCCCCCTAAAGTGAAAATGAAAAACCTCAGTTATTAAATAACTGCTGATAGTCTAATGTCCGCCTTGTTGCACAATCCACCTGCTGAGACCATACTGAGGCAGAGCTCAAGGTTCTCATACTGTAGGCGCTATCAAGTTCATTTCAATTATTTATTTCAAAGTTATGCAAACTAGGCAAAAGCAATTGTAAGAAATGCACTTGTTCATGAAGAAAAAATCCCAGGAACACCTATTTCTGTTAGATGTTTGCAGAGAGATAGCACTAGCAGCTATTGATGCTCTTACCAAAAGTGGCGTCACTTCCCGTCTGGTGACATCACTACCCTCTGGTTAATCAGCCAATCGGCGTTCTCCGATCTGACCACATGACATTCTTCCAACTAATCAATAAGCTAATTTAGCTCCCGACGAGGATTCTCATGCTGCCGCACTAAAATGGAAAACGTTTGTTAAATTCTCAAAATCATTCTATGACGCTGTCGCTACACTGCTTTGGGCATAGAGTTCCTTAGTGTACCCTAGAGGGAAAGCTGGGGGCTTTTCACTTCATCCACCATAGACGCCCAAGGCATGCTTTGATTTGAAAAAAGCAAACTGGGTTGACATCTAGTGGCTTGTTGACTGTGCTCCGGATTGGGTTTATTTTTGTTCTTCGCTTTCGCTTTCACTCCTGTAGTTTTCAATGATGTTTTGTAAGCTTTAATGATGTGTACTGCAGCTACTCATAAAGTTCATCTGAGATCCGAGACATCCTAAGGCGCTTGACACGAAGCGAGCTGAGCACTGTCTGGTGCCTGCTAGGCCTAAAGTCCGTTTGCCCCCTGACTGGGAGCCATTTATGCAGCAAGCTGGGTTTTGCTCAGCGGGAACCTGTGCTACCTGTGCATTGAAATGTGCAAGAAAGGAATAAGATATTTTTTTTCTGTGTACTGACAACGCAACAGCCCGCTGCTGTGACCACTCTGGACATTTCTCGTAAGAGTCTCAGAGACAAGTTAAAAGCGAAAATTACTTCGACAAACGCAATTTATGTTAACCGTACTCGCCGAGTTTACGTTTTATTTATTTGGAATACTGCCGGTGGCCGCGCATTGCATACAGCCACGACTTCCTCTTCGTGAAATAATTTCGCAAATACCCGCACGTTGCCAGTCTCAGGATACACACGGCCGTCACTTACTTGTGGTAGGAGAGGTTTCAATTCCTAATTCATGTTTTTGTTGGCAAAGTCTAGAAGCGCAGCCCCAGCACATGCCAACAGCCGGCACTTGTGCGCGCAAACTAGTCTCTCATAGAAAAGCGGGTGCTCGGGCGCGTTTCTGACGGCGCAAACACAGCCTATATACACGTACATGGGTGCGTCCCTCAATAGCTGTCTACACCAAGGAAACTTTAATACTTTTCAGAATACGAAAACGGAAGCTTCTAAAGCGTAGCATTTTAAGCGCTAAGAATTTTTTTAATGAATATTGGCTGTGAAAAGTGTGTCTCTAAAACGCAAAAATTATTTTCCACGCTTCGCTACATATGGCAGCATGAAGAGAAAGCCCTTTCTAGCCATGATCAAATTCGGTTGTCGTTTGCTTTTCTCCTCATTTATTGCAATGCAAAGTAAGCATATTTTATTGCAGGACATACTGATTGCAAAATAACGCTTCCTTGCAACATATAATTTGGGAAAATTTGTATTTCTGCAGTCACAGTCAAGTTTTAGCGCCAAGACAAGAGCGCCTTGCTGTCTTCCCGGCATTCCCACTGTGGATAAAGTGTTCTTTCATGGATCCCTCAGAAACTCGCATATACGCTGGCGTCAGCTTTCCCTCTAGGATATATGTAATATTTAGAAACTATATGCCTGTGGGTCATATATTCGGCGTCTTGAAGATACATACTGCGCAGAGGAAAAAACTAAGAGGGTATGACTGAAATTTGCCATATGAGTGCGCATTATACACCTTTAAACCTTGGGCATTCCTTGCGATAAACAACATTTTAAGATGCCAAGCGGCATTAGTAATCGGCACGTGTAACCAATTATGTGTAACCCCTCATGTAATGTCCCGAAAGGGACCTTTGAGGAAAAATAAATAAAATAAATAAGTGACTTTGATAATAACACTACAATAAAGATCAACAAACTTGCAGTATTCAAAGCAAATCTGATTTTTGGGCCCGCTTTGAAAAAGGCATTTCCAACGCTATGCTGCGCCAAATGCCGTACTATGATCCTTGAGCGGTGACAGGCCCACTGAAATCTCGCCTGCCGAGAACGAACCGTTCATCATGGACTTGCAGCATTAGCATGATGCACAAATAAGACTAGCATTGCCATATATAAAAGCGAATCATGCGTATGCATGGCTACAGCGTGCTCATTCTGCACCGTGTGCGCAACGCTTTCGAAAAAGCTTTGTTTTTTCGCAAGAACAGGACCGACGTTTCCCTGCTTAACTCATAAGCGCTGCGTTGAGATAACAAGACAAAAATAAAGGCTGGCAACTGCACAAATTATGTTATTCTCCCTAATCAGCGCATAGGCTGTTGTCCTCAGTTACGTCGTGCCAATACTGCGTGCGCCGTCGCTTTGACTTGCGGCCATCTTGAGCGATGCGCTGTGACAGCTCTGGAGTGTTAGCCGAATTGCTTACTTGTGGAAGGCAAGAATCAACTACAGCAACTTAAAATCAGCTGCAGATAATGCCTAAAGCTGCCCGGCAAGTTCATATCTCAATGACGACGCGCCTGCAAAATGAAACATATCAAGTTGATGATTACCTGGATGGAAGAAAAAGGTTTTAGTTTATGGGTGTTTAACGCCCCAAAGCGACTCATGCAATGAGGGACGCCGCAGTGAAGGCCTCCGGAAGTTTCCACCACCTGTGGTTCTTTAACATGCATCGCACACTACACGGGCGCCTAGCATTTCGGCTCCATCGAAATTCTACCACAGCGGCCTAGATCGGACCCGCCTTTATCGTGTCAGCAGCTGAGCGCCACAACCACTGAGCCACCGCGGCGCCAGGTGGGCGGATGAGATTATTAATTAGGAGCAGGGTTAATTGGAAAGATACAGGAGAAGCAGTTATCCTGTAGTGGGCGTGGTCAGGCTAATTATTATGATTATGATGAACATTGTTTATAGATAAAACGAAACTAGTAATCCTATACACTAATAGAAAGACAATCTACAGACTGTGTGTGGGTAAAACAAAACTTGGATATTTAATCTTAGGTCGATAAACAGAGATCGTCTCTATACCAAAAAGGAGATACCTATTGGATGGCAATAGAGTCTATAAGAAGTCATATAATCTTATCCGGAAACTGCCAATAGTTTTCAATACCCCATGCATACGCTGTGTTTAGAGGGACGAATTCAAATTGGCTTGTACACTACAAACTCAAGTTGGCTTATACCGATAGTGTACCGCGTTCTATTTTCAAGGAGACCACACACACCGAAAGTTGAGCTTTTGTAAGCTAGAAGAGAACAAAAACAAAATACTAGTGTGTCAAATTCTGGCCGATTTCACGAGTAAAAGATATGCGTCGACGTCAGTTTTTCGGCCCTGATCCCAAAATCAACTCTACACCGTCATACACCTCAAAACGGTGGCAACCAGTCCTTTTCGGCAAGCGCGACGCTGGTTTGAATTCAAAGGGTAAAGGTTTTTGTTTTAAATCCAGTATTCTTTCCGCGGCAAATGCTCCCGGGCGGACGCCTATATACCACAGGTTCCATTTCCTTTCGCACTCATCAGCGCACTGATTGGCACTACTGGGAAATTCTTTTCTGCCAATAATAGAGTTGTCGTTCGTGTGCACTTAAAATCATGTTGCTAGCTGATTGAGCCGAAACTAATGCCCTCTCATCGTATCTGAACTTCGAACGTAGCCAGTGCGTTCTGGAGTCCCTGACGGACTACATGTCGAAATCCGACGATCTCTTGGAATCCACGGTGGCCTTGCCAATCGCCGCCAGGGTAGCTGCTTCGGGGGGCGTCGGTATTTCCTCGACCTCGCCGACGGCGACGGACTGGCTGGACATGCGGATAATCTGGAGCCTCTACCGAATGTCCAAGGCGCAGTTCTTCTACGCTCGCTATGCCTACTTCCGGTGTAGCGCTGACGGGGACTCCATGTTTCTTGTCAACGAGGTTCTGAGCCGCACCGCGGACTTTGGCGCCGCATTCCAGTGTAATGCTCAAGACCTGGTCAATATTACTGCGTGCGCCGACGTCACGCAGTGACTGTTGTTTCTGTGTACTTTCTAAGCGTCACTATCGTGCTCATGTCGCGATTTTTCTGTTGTTTTGTTTACTCAGGCCTAGCGATGGACAGCTCCAATGACAGTCATTGTTGGTGCATTTCGATTACGTTCGGACAGACAAAGATGCAATCTTTTATGAAATGTGAACAAATTTGCTATCTTCTCATTCCAGCCGCTGGTCACAAAAGCAAGCCACTTGAGCGCTGTCGGTCGAAATTGCCTCAACTATATATACGTTATAATTGTCTTATAGGTCCGCTAGTTGCCTTAGCCACAATTTCATTTCAGAACTGTTTGGCTGCATGCCCTTCTACTGTCAATGTTCATGCTATTTGTTTTTTAGGATTGACTGAAATTGTAAAAAGAAGAAACTACCATACCTTCTATTTTTGAAACGTGGAAGCTGCCGCTTTATTCATTCGTCAGTATCAACACAAGTCAACGAATAAACACGCTGTCCTGCAAAACTTTTATACCTACTTTTTCACCTACATTGTTCTGCAATTTTTTTAAATAGGCGTCCTGAGTTAGAAGAGCGCTTTTTTGGCATAACATTGCCTGTAGTAGCTCATCAGAATACAGTTAAGACGCGCAAACTATTAGGTTGTTAGTGTAAGATAATCAACATATCAGTGTTAGTCTCCATATTTAATGCGAGGCGTGTAACCCACCATAGGCGATTCCATAACGCTTTTCAGAATTAGGAATGCGCAGTTACCCGTGGTTGGGAAAGAAAATTTTGCCTTTTTGGACGATTTACGTGCACTGAAGGGGTTCGGTTATTTATTTATTTATTTATTTATTTTTTTTATTTATTTATTTATTTATTTATTTGTTTATTTATTTATTTATTTATTTATTTATTTATGTATCCTCAATGACGCCACTGAAGGGGACAACATGAGGCAGTGGGCAACAGGGCATAGCTGTGCTTCAATTGACTTTATTAGTGATGAATCAGTATAAGCACGACGTGTCCGGGGAAGTCATTCAAGTCTTTCGCGGTGCGTACAAAAAATGAGGACAGATGAGCAGATGTGCTGACAGGCGGAGGATAGGTGGTCTTTTCATAGTTCGTGCGGCTTGAGGTGCGGTAGGCTGGGATGATAACAGACTAGTGTGGAACATGATAATATAACTTGTAATAAAGAAAATTTTGCGATGTGACTTCGGCTAGTTAAACTTGTGAGCATTGCGTTTTAGTTTGGTGACACTTTCATGATAAAAATAAGCAGAAAAGATGAACCTTGAGGCTCGGTGTTTAATTGCGTCTAGCGTGTTAGGAGGAGGAGGAGGAGTAAAGGCAGTGAGGTTAACCAGACGAATAGCCGGTTTCCTACACTGCACGGGGGCAAAGGAGTGAGGGAAGAAACGATGAAGGAGAGAAGACAGTTGCAGGAAATTAGTCACTATGTAAAGTCACAGCGTTCAGTAAACTCACAGCTCTTTGTGCAGGCCACAAGTCTTCAAAAAGCGGAGCAGTGCCTTGGACGCCTTCACCGCCGATGACCACCGCGGCCAGTGGCCGAATATCTTCGTTTCCGTCAGTGGGCGCAGGTCGAGATGCTCCTGTGCACGGCAGAGAAACTGTCTTTCGGCACTGTAGGCAGGGCACTCACAAAGAATGGGGACTATTGTCTCATCACACCAGGAGGTGGCACATGCAGGGCTGTCAGCCATACGTATTAAGAAGGAGTAGTGCTTAGTGAAAGCTACACCAAGCCACAGGCAACACAACAAAGTTGCTTCACGTCGTGGTAGGCCGGGTGGAAGCCAAAGCTTCAGATATGGGTCTAAGGCTTTTAAACGCGAATGCGAGAATTGGCCTGAATTCCACGCAGCAAGCGTGGTGTCCCGCTACAGTGGTCTAAGCCTATCCGCTACGCCGGCTCTGAAGATGGGGATGGACACGCAATCACCCTCATGGTGAACAGTTCGCGCGGCTTCGTCCGCGTGGTGGTTGCCTGCGATGCCGGTGACTCCTGGCAGCCATTGATAAACAATATCGTGCCCTTTGTTAATGGCTGTGAGGTTGAGCTGTCGGATTTCGGCGACAAGTTGTTCATGGGACCCATGACGAAGAGCAGATTGTAACTATTGGAGGGCTGCCTTTCAATCAGTGAAAACAGACCATTGCTGGGGTGCTTCACTGATATGCTTAATGGCGACGAGAATAGCAGTAAGTTCTGCACCAGTCGATGAAGTCCGGTGTAATGTTTTAACTTTCTTAACTATGGTCTTTACGTGGATGACTACGGAGCCTGAGGAACTGGAAGGGGTCATTGAGCCATCCGTGTATACGTGCAGTCGGTGTCCGTGTTTCACATGCAAATATTCTAGAGTTGTCTGTTTTAGTGGTTCCGTCGGTAAATCTGCCTTCTTTTTGATGCCCGGTATGGAAAGAAGCACACAAGGTTGGTGCAGACTCCATAATGGAGAACACGGTCTAGACGCTGGCGCAAATTAGGTTGGTAGGAAGTCGCGATGGGCATCAATAATTTTCTCAAACGATGTACTCGGCCGGTTAGCAGGAAGACTGGCAAGATGGTGCGTGGGAATCCGAGAGAGGTGACGAATATGTGCTGTCAAGACTTCGATTGTTACATAGGCAGTCACTGGATTCTCCTGAGCGATGATAACTGTTGCGGCTGTAGACGCGGATTTTGGCAGTCCTAGGCACGTCCGCAGAGCTTGAGACTGAACCCTTTGCAGACCCCGTATGTTCGTTTTCCTCAAGTTTCTTAGTGCAGGGATGCTGTACCGAAAGAATACCATGAATAATGCGGTGTACAGCTGGTGCATAGACTGCACTGATGCTCCCCACGACTTCCCTCCGAGAACGGATAGAACGTGAACGATCCATGTCAGTCGCCTTTTCATGTACGAGATATCTGAGCTCCATGTTAGATTATGATCGATGATTACTCCGAGGAAGCGATGGCTTCTTTAATAGGGTATTGTTGACCCATTTATGCGTAACGGGTAATGGGACATGTCCTTACGTGTAAAGGCAACAATGGAACATTTTTTCAGCAGAAATCTCCAGGCCTTGCAGGCGGAGGTAGGCCGTAAGAATGCTTGCCGCCTTTTGTAGCCTCGCTCGGACTTGTGATCGCGTAACTCCTGATGCCCAGATACAAATATCGTCTGCATATAATGAGACTCTCGCCGACTGTGGTAGTACATCGACAACGCCGACAAGCGCAAGATTGAAAAGCGTTGGGCTGAGTACTCCACCCTTTGTGACCCCACGTGAAGTGTAATGTGAAGATGTTGGTCCGTCCTCAGTCTGCATAAATAGTGATCGGTTGGATAGATCACTGCGTATCCAGCAGAACGTGCGACCACCAAGCTCTGCAGCTTCCACAGAGTCCAAAATAGCTTGATGGGTGACGTTATCATACGCCCCTTTAACATCCAGAAACAACGCCGCGGTCAAGCGCTTCAGATGCTTCTGATGTTGAACTGATGAAACCAGGTCAATCACGCTATCAATGAAAGAACGGCCCCACCGAAACCCGGACAATACATCTGGGTATATTTGATAGCGCTCCAGATTCCACTCAATTCGCATAAGCACCATCCTTTCCATGACTTTGCACACGCAACTAGCGAATGCCATTGCGCGGTACGATGCTAGGTCAAGCGGCGATTTTCCAGGTTTAAGGACTGGAACCAGACGACTTTATTTCCACGCGTCCGGAACTGTACCCGCACAACATGATGAGTAGAAGTGGTCTAACAGAACATGTCGGGCCTCCTGACCAAGGTTTGCAAGTGCAGAGTATGTTACTCCATCGGGCCCCGGCGATGAACACCGTCTGCAATCGGCCATGGTGGCGTCTAGAACTTCCATGGAGAAAGGAAGGCCCTTTCGTGAATCCCTAGATCTAGGCACTTCGCAGCAGTTCAGAGTTGTGGATTGGTTCCTGGGACCTGCTGTTCTTGCGCAAAAATCTTCACCAGTCTCCGCTTCGCTACGTCCTTGGTGAAGTGCGAGAGACTTTAATGGCTGAAGCTGCTGAGGAGATGTTCGCAAACCACGCACCACACTCCAGATGCGCGAGAGAGGATTTCGAGGATCCAGTGACTCACAAAATTCTTTCCAACGGTAAGCCTGCAAGATTTGAATTCTGCGTTGAATATTTGTTTTGTGTGCGCCTTGCATCCCATAAGTCATGCAGCGACTTTGTGCGCCTGTATCTTCTGTCTGCTCTTCGTCGAAATACTCGTAGGCGCTGCAGCTCCACATCGAACTCCAGGCTTCTTCCATAAATGTTTTAAAAATAGACCAGTCCATTCGTTGCAAACGTTTGGCAGATCTGCATCCAGCGAGACCAGGAACAATAATGTATGGGGGGATGTTGTCACTTCCATGCATTTCCACGTCGACAAACCACAGGACGCTTCTCGCAAGGCACCGAGACATAAACGCCAAGTCCAGACAACTGATGTAAGGCAGCCCGCGAATGTACGTTGGAGAACCGTCGTTAAGGCATTGTAGGTCGTGGTCAGATGCGAAACAGAAAAGACTTCTTCCCTTCGAATTCATTCGGATGCCTCCCCACATGGCGTGATGCGCATTAAAGTCACCAGTGACGATCCAAGGCCCACGTGTTGCAGCCAAAAAGTCCCTCAGTCAGTCAGCGTCAAACATAGTTGTTGGAGATAAGTACGCGCCCACAAGCGTAAACGTCAGGGTGCGTCTTTTCACCGTTACGCAGACGTACTAGTTATGGTCGTGAGGGGGAACCGTATGGTGCACGTAAGTAAGCTCCCTTCGAATGTAGAGGATGACCTTGCTATTTCCTCTATGCGTGGAGGATGCAAACGCTTCATAGCCAGAAATTCGGATGGGATTTTGTAAATTGGGCTCACAAATCACAAGGGATGGAAATCTGTGCTTATAGACGTATTCGCGAATGTCCGAAATGCGGGAATTGATTCCACGGGTACGAAAGGCCCACAGCGCCAGGGAAGCACCCATCGCTCCTGCTACTTGTCCTCTCCCTGCACCGAGTAATGTGCAGAACTACAGACAGCGCTCCGCAGCCTGCGGCGTCGTTGTGCACCAGGTCCTGACGGCATTACAAATCAAATGTTACAGAACCTGCCTCTGGAACACCGGAAGATGCTCCTAACCTATCCCGATCGAGTGTGGGAGTCTGGTGACGTTCCCCCTTCATGGAAGGTGGCTTGTGTAGTCCCACTGCTGAAGGCCAGCAAAGACATGACAGACGCGGCCTCGTATCGTCCTGTATCGCTGACGTCGTGTGTGGCTAAGCTCATGGTGAAGATGGCAAGTAAGCGTTTGCCTTGGTGGCTTGAGGATAGAAGGGCACTACCAAAATGTACGACTGGATTCCGCACAGGTCTCTTCACATCAAACTCCAGGCTTCTTCCATAAAGGTTTTAAATATAGACCAGTCCATTCGTTGCCAACGTTTGGCAGATCTGCATCCAGCGAGACCAGGAACAATAATATATGGGGGGATGTTGTCACTTCCATGCATTTCCACGTCGACAAACCACCGGACGCTTCTCGCAAGGCACTGAGACACAAACGCCATGTCCAGACAACTGATGTAACACAACCCGCGAATGTACGTTGGAGAACCGTCGTTAAGGCATTGTAGGTCGTGATCAGATGCGAAACAGAAAAGACTTCTTCCCTTCGGATTCATTCGGATGCCTCGCCACATGGCGTGATGCGCATTAAAGTCACCAGTGACGATCCAAGGCCCAGGTGTTGCAGCCAAAAAGTCCCTCAGTCTGTCGGCGTCAAACATTGTTGTTGGAGATAAGTACGCGCCCACAAGCGTAAACGTCAGGGTGCGTCTTTTCACCGTTACGCAGACGCACTGGTTATGGTCGTGAGGGGGAGCCATATGGTGCACGTAAGTAAGCTCCCTTCGAATGTAGAGGATGACCTTGCTATTTCCTCTATGCGTGGAGGAAGCAAACGCTTCATAGCCAGACATTCGGATGGGAGTTTATAAATTGGGCTTACAAATCACAAGGAATGGAAATCTGTGCTTATAGACGTATTCGCGAATGTCCGAAATGCGGGAATTGAGTCCACGGGCATTCTACTGGAAAACTGACGCTTCTCTGACTTGGCTTCAAGCGGTAATGCTGAGAGAGTCATTGTGTCTGCTACTGGAAAGCTTAAAGAACTGGATTTAGTGCGTCCAGTACCTGCAATGGATTCCATGCTGCTGGCGAGTGAAAGCTAGACAGCATCACACGCATGGCGTTCATAAGAGACCTCAAGATGGCGAACACCTGCATTTCCTCACCTAGGGCTGTATCTCTGCCTTGGGCTCGCTCATTTCTGGCGTGAGACAGGCGGACAGGAGGGTGCGTGGTGCCAGCTGACACCAAGGTCCAGCGTGGCTTCGGTAATGGTGGCCATGTCACCTCTGAAGCAGTCGTTCCGGCTTCACCAGTCACTAGGCTTACATTACTCGGGTTGAGTGGTTGTAAACTACCGGTGGGATTAGCCTTGCAGTTGCTGCCGGCAATTGCTCCACCGCAGCCACAATTAAATAGAAATCACAGAAACACTGTCCGCAAAAACCCAAATAGACACTCCTGAGGTCACCATGTGGAGGACAAATCCGTGTCCTGCAGGTAAAGTAGAAGAAGGCGAGAAGCATCCCTTCTACTCAACTGGCTCCCGCACGGGAAAACAATGTCCTGAAGAGAACTGTGAGGAACTCCTGCCTTCTTGAGGGATCCGAATAACACAGCCCGTTCCGCGCTGTACAAAGTACAGCACAAGAGGTAATGTTCTATGTCACCACACACACCACACGTTGAACACAATGGTGACAACGCTAAGCCAGTCTTATACATCCACGCCGGCGTACGAGCAGAATCCGTGCGAACGCGGTGCAGCAAAGTGGCTTGGTACCTTTTGAGACCCTTGGTCACACTTGGCTGATGAGGAGAGCTCCACAAAGAACTGAAGTGGCACAACACCACATCTCTGAACATTTGCTTGACTTCATGAGGGACTCCATGTACTGGAATCCCGGAGAGAGCTGTATGAGCGAGGTTGTCTGCTATCTCGTTGCCTAAGACACCTATGTTCGAGGGCACCCATTGAAAACGTATAGAGAAGCCTTTGCTATGTAGATTCTGCACCAAACGTAGGGATCTAAGACTCAAGGCATCAGTGGGGAACCCGTACTCTAGCCTTTGAAGGGCAGATTTTGAATCCGTAATTATGACAGTAGGTTGAGGCGTACAACACCGTAGCTTCTTTAGAGCTGCCTCAATGGCAACGCTTTCGGCCATTGTGGAGGACACGACTTTAGTAAAACGAACAGACCAGTCATACTTCAAAGACGGAATATGAAATGCAGCAGCACTAGATCCTCTGACCTTGTCTACAGAGCCGTCTGTAAAAATTTGAAGATGACTGGCACATTCGGTCTCAAGATGTTCCAGTACGAGCGAACGCATTGCCGCTAAAGGAGAATTCCGCTTAGCGCGAACGTGGGAAATTGTCAAGGAACAATCGAGGCAGGAAAAGACCAAGGTGGCTTCAACGTCTTAGGTCGATCTCGAAGGTCGAGACCCAAAGAACGAAGAGTATTTAAAGCCAAGTACGCCCGGGACTCAGATCTCTTTCGAAGGCGCTGTAGAAGCGCTCTCCCGGCAACAGTCTCTCTGAGGCGGCCAATTTGCTGCAAAAGTCTTTGTGAAGCGGCTAGCCGAAGAGGTTTTGATTGAGACTCATACAGTACTGCATTGTTTGGAGCAGCCTGCGGAACGCCGAGAGTCCTCCTTAGTCCCATTCTGTGCAAAGCCTCAAGGCGTTCCAGCTGCGATACCGAGGGAGAAATTAAAGGGAGCTGGCACATTATGCGACTTGTCACCAGGCCATCGTGAAGTCTGATCATTGAAGCAGGATGGTTTCCCCATTGCTCACTAGAAACTATACGAAGCACATTGAGACGCGAAGATAGTGAAGCCACAATCGAGTCCACAGCTCGTCGCCACTGTAGACGTGAGTCAATAGTGACGCCCAAAAAACGTATGTGGTTAACCTGACGAAGGCAAGACTGATCAAGGTCTATGCTCAGCCACGCATACCGTCGTCCCCTCCCTGGAAACAGGACGAAGCCAGATTTTTCCCCCGAGAGAGTGAACCCAACACCTTGAAGGTAACTTTTAACTGAAAGCACGGCCTGTCGCGCTAATAGAGCTAAGCGTTTGTGTTGATATCCGGTCAACCAAAGACAAATGTCGTCTGCATATATCGACATATGGACATGCCTACAATGTTTTTGCACTTTTGCGGGAAGACCAGCCATGACAACATTAAAGAGCGTTGGGGACAGGACACTACCCTGAGGTACCCCTCGCGATACCGCCCTTTCGGAGCTCATTGTACTGCCTAACCGCACTCGAAATTTACGATCACTGAGAAATGAGTGAATGAATCGCAGAAGATAGCCCTGTACGCCTATGACCAGCAGACTATTCAGTATTAAGCTCTGGAGGACGCTATCATAAGCCTTTGATACGTCTATAAAAATAGCGAGTGTTGAAAGTCCAAAAGCACTCTGATGTTCAATGTGGCTTATCAAGTCCAGGACGCTATCTTGCGCGCTTAAACCTGTGCGGAATCCAGTCATACATATTGGTAGTGCCCTTCTATCCTCAAGCCACCAAGACAAACGCTTACTTGCCATCTTCTCCATGAGCTTAGCCACACACGACGTCAGCGATACAGGACGATACGAATCCGCGTCTGTCATCTCTTTGCTGGCCTTCAGCAGTGGGACTACACAAGCCACCTTCCATGAAGGGGGAACGTCACCAGACTCCCACACTCGATTGAGATAGGTTAGGAGCATCTTCCGGTGTTCCAGAGGCAGGTTCTGTAACATTTGATTGGTAATGCCGTCAGGACCTGGTGCACAACGACGCCGCATTCTGCGGAGCGCTGTCTGTAGTTCTGCACATTACTCGGTGCAGGGAGAGGACAAGTAGCAGGAGCGATGGGGGCTTCCCTGCCGCTGTCGGGCTTTCGTCTAGCAGATCGTCGACGACGCGAACGACGCCGGCGCATCGTAGCTGTGGCCTCTCTGTGCGTTGAATGGTCTCGCACCATTTGCTTCAACACCGCCCGCTCTTTCTTCAGGCGGGGACAGACTTGCGAAGAAGCGTCATGAGGGCCACGGCGGTTGGCGCACATCAAGACAGTAGCGCGGCAACTGTCACCGCTATGTGCTTCAGAGCAGCGCGGGCACGCTATGGTGTTATTACAAACACCACTTACATGCCCAATTTTCATGCACTTCCGACACTGAAGCGGCTTCGGGACGAATGGGCGAACTGCATGTCGAAAGTGGCCCTTAAAAGTGGGCTTGACGCACCTTGACTTTCCGAGGCTCTGAACCTTGGTTTTTTCGATGCTGTTCGTCGCTGGTTTAGTGAGTATCGGCAGGCCGAAGTCAGGCATGTTCGCATTGATGTCGTAAATGACGCCCGCGGTTGTGCCATTGTCTTCAAGAACAAGAGAGCGGACGGGGATATCTCCGATCTTGATGGTGGCTAGACTTTCGAAGGCGCTCCGCTCCGTTACATCGATGTTAAGGAGGTTCCTTCGGCTGTTGATCCTGACGTCCTTGATCACCGCCGGGACGCGAGCCTCGAGGAACACCGACGTAGCCTGTCTATTCAGCAGGTTGAGGTTGTTGGTGGGCGATTCAGGCGTAAACAGGACTGTATGCGCCACCACGCGTCGCGATGACGGTAGATGTGCTTGATGACGATGAGTCCTCACCCTTACGAAGTCTTCTCTTGGCTTTCTTGCTCATCACTGGGACGAACCCGTCGTCCGCCGAAGAGTCCTCGCTTGTGGCTGAGTGCAGCACGGTGGCCTGGCTGCTTGTCTCGCTCGATTGGTGGAAGCGCTTCCTCTGGGCGGCTGTCGCCAACCCACCGGGTTCCAGAGGAGGCCTGACGTCCTCCACTCCCATCGCCGTCGCGAAGAGGGACGGCGCCTCCCTGATTGCGGGAAAAAAAACGATAATACTTCAAATGCGAAGAGATAGCGTTCTGGTCTGGAACAACTTCGTCTTCATTCTCTTAGCGTATTAGAAAACTTATTTTGATTGGGGGCCCAGATAGCACATGCATACTCAAGTTTAGGCCATACAAATGTTAGATAGGCTAGCGATTTAAACGATGGAGGTGCTAGACGTAACGTTCACCGAAACAACCTGAAGACACGATCAGCTTCATTTGAGATTTGTGTGACATGGCATGACCACCTTAGATCATGCGTTAAATGAAGACCTAAGTATTTGTAAGTTGTTACAGGTGGTGACTTCTGAGTTAGCAATAAATTACTTTGAAGATGGGCCAGAGTGACGCCAGTGGAAGGAAAGAAGTTTTTTCACGTTAAGCGACGTCAGCCATTTATCACATCAACATAATAAGCAATCTGTATCGAATTGAAGGAGCTGGTGATGATTGTTAGTGAGTATAACACGGTAAACAACACAATCATCAGCGAACAAGCGTACGTTTGAGCGCATGTCAGTTGGTAGATCGTTTATATATATAAGAAATAGAAGGGGCCCGAAGACCGTGCCTTGGGGTACCCCAGAAACAACAGAGGAGCGGGAGGATGAACTTCTATTAGCAAAAACAAACTGTTGCCGGTTAATTAGAAAGTTACGAATCTAGGCGAGAACAAGGGAATTGAGATTAAGATGCGAGATCTTCAAATAAAGCCGCTTGTGTCGAACTTTGTCAAAGGCTTTTTCGAAGTCTTAAAAGAGGGTGTGCACTAGAATGTTGAGACCAATTTAACGCTTAGGTCATTAATAAATAGAGCTAATTGAGTATCACAGGACAGGCCCTTTATGAATCCGCGCTGGTTTGCGTGTAAGAAATTAAGGGAAACTAGAAATTTCCTGATGTGAGAGAAGATTACGTGTTTCTTTAGCTTGGATGGACCGCGGGTAACGAATATCGAACGGATATTGTGACCAGAAGATGAAGGCCCTTTTTTGGGTACTGGAATTACTTTACCCGCTTTCTAGTCACGCGGTAAAATGCCTGATGATAGGAATTGCTAAAAGATATAAGATAGCAGGACACTTGTGGCATGTTTTGTGCTTTTTAGTGCCTTAACATTAATGTCATCAATACCTGCTTATCAGGCTAGTTTCAAATTAGCAATTATTTTAACATTACCATGACGTTCAAATGATATATCGGGCACAAAAGGGAAACCATAGGACCGCAAAGCAGGTAAACCCCCATCTGGTTCGCGCGTAAATACAGAAATAAAGGTGTGGTTAAGCACTTCGGCAACATCCTGTTCGCCCACTGCAGGGTTATCATCGTCGCGAACTGTAATTGTGTTGCTAAGGTTAGAACTAATGCATTTCCAAAATTGACAAGGGTTTGTGCGCAACATTCCGGGAAGTTCTGCGGTGTTCAAAATGTTTGCTTAGATTTAAAAACTTGGGTGTTCCAAACTTTTTCGGCTTCGTAATATTTCTTGTATGTGCTAAGGCTAATATTTCTTCTAGCAGCCAGAAAAAGCCTTTTCTTCTTCTTATTGAAACATTTTAATGGAATATTGTGCGAAGGCGTAGAAACTCGCTCACTCACCGAAATTGTAGGAATGCACCGCTGGATGACGTTTTTCATTTTATTCTTAATGAGATCCAGGCAATCTCGTGCGGTAGATCTTTGCTCGATGTCAATAAGGAACCAAGCACAGATATGGTCAAATTCACAGTTAATGCTGCTGTAATCGCCTTTGTCATAAAAAGTGAGTGTTTTGGTAGCAGTTCTTGGTTTTGGAATCAAATGATGAAACCGCATGGCACAGCTCCACATTTTCCTGCACCAGCTGTGGCTGCGGTGGCGACAGTGATAACTCTCAAAAACTTTAGGAAAGAAACGCGGGATCAGGTATCGCTTTGGAAGCAGTCTAACGGCTTTACGTGCTACTTAGCGAATGCCCTTCCGGCTTGCGTGTCGTCTATTACATGAGTAGACAACAGCACGTTATGGATCTCTTTCAGTGGCCAAGCTTTCAGTGTTAGCTGCTGCCAAACACTCCTTTCAAATAACGACCCTCAGACAAGCGAACTTAAAGGTGACAGAACAATTTTCCACGCATTCAACTTAAGCAGGCGCGCGCTGTCATATCAGCGCAGCAGACGACGCGCGAACGCGTCACACAGCAACAGCCGCAAGCTACACGACTGTAATGGGCCGTTTCCCTTAGCGACAAGTGCCCCCGAGCTCCCTTTTAAAAAAGTTTTTATTGTACTCGAAATAACACGAACGCAGTTGAAAAGTCAACGACAGAACAACTGTGAACGGTCTGCATTTCTATGAGCGACGGGCGTCCTACTCCGGTGGCGGCGCGTGGCGGCGAAAGGCCGTACTAGCCCCGACGTCCGGCTCCGATTGTTCGCCTCTCCTGTCCCAGGCACAGAAAGTGTTGAGGATGCACTGGTGGGTGCAATTCGACATTGGGTAGATGTCACAAAATTCGGCGCATGTTCGAAACAAACAGGCGCTGCGCCTAAGCAATCGCGCCCGCGCGCGGTAAAGTAAAACAAAAAAAAAACAGCGGGGAAGAACCCCCGGGAGCACACAGTGCTTTTCACTCAGCTCGCTGTCGGGGCGCCAAAGTAAACATAGACATGCGCGGCGTCGATTCTTCTCGAATGTTGGAGAAGATTTTACTTGTTGTCGACGGAAAGGGGGTAACCTTTCGCGCCAAAGGATACCCCCCCCCCCCCCTTCGTTCTGGCACTTATGACTCAGCGTGCCGATATGACCTAGATTGTTCTAGAAAGTGGTTTCCGCGCTCGACCAATGGGGTCGCGCGCCCGGCGCAAGAAGTAGAAGGAGTTTGTGCGGTTAAAGCTGCGTGTATGTGCGCGCCTGCCTCGGAGCGAAGAACAAACAGACGCGGTCCGCGCCTATAAATGAGGGGCTGCAACCGCCGTCTGTTAGCCCGAGCCGCCGTTCAAGCTTTCGAGAAGCGCGCCCTCTCGACTCCCGTGAGAACACCACTCGACGAGCCAAGGACGGACCAGCGAGACAACGTGCGCCAGTCTGCGGATCGGCCCGCCGTGCTCCTCAAGTCGTCGGACTGTCGCAGTGCCCGGTGATCAAATTGTGTTTTGTTTATTTGTCTCTCCCTGTGTTAGTGCACTGTAGGTGCAAAGATTTTTCTGAATTATTACCCCTCTCAAGTGTTACCTAGCACGCGCCGCCGCGGTGGCTGAGTGGTTATGGTGCTCGGCTGCCGGCCCGAAAGACGCGGGTTCGATCCCGGCCGCGGCGGTTGAATTTCGATGGAGGCGAAATTCTAGAGGCCCGTGTACTGTGCGATGTCATTGCACCTTAAAGAACCCAAGGTGGTCGAAATTTCCGGAGGCCTTCACTACGTCGTCTCCCATAACCTTAGTCGCTTTGGGACGTTCAACCCTCTAAACCATAAACCATTACCTTGCACGCGTTGCATGGTATTTGTGAATCACTTTGTATGTGCTCGTACAAGTGATAGTGCAATCATTTGTATCGTCTCTTCGCTGTATAAACTTTGTTTTGTTTTGTGAACCTTTGGCTCCAACCCATTCTCTGGCTTGTGACCGGCGAAAGCTGGGCACCAAACGGCCAACCCCTTGTCACTTGGTAGCTGGTCTCTGGCTGAGTTTGCCACGCCAAGTCGAGGGCATCTCCTCTGTGACCGAGGCCGCTACCCCCACACGCTCTAAGGGTGTCTGCGAGCGCACGCTAAAGTGCGCGAAGTGGTGACATTTTCTGGCGTCCGCGACAGGACGTTTGGTGCTTTGTGAGCGCAGAGAACGGAGAAAAGAGTCGGAAGGAGTTTACGAAGAGGTCGTAAACGAGTGTTAACAGCAGAGCGATATTGTGAGGTGCCGCGCGGAAGCGGTTATTGAGGTTCACCGTGTAGAGGTAGTGTTTGTCTTGATAAATTAAGTATCCGAAATGAGCTTGAAGGAGATGAGATTGGCACCCAGATGGGGATGTCCGGGGCTGAACTACGGAAATGGGTGAACCAGGAGAGAGAGAAGGCTGAAAAGGAGACACAGAGGGCTCGAGAAGAAGCCGAAAAGGAGAGAGGGTTGAAAAAGAAAGACAGAAGGCTCGAGAAGAAGCTGAGAAAGAACGAGAGAGAGAATTCGAGCGAGAAAAACAACTGCTGGCTATTAAGCTTGAGCTCCAACGTGCTGCGAACCACTCAGCGGAAGTTTATAGCACTAGAGAAGAAGGCAGCGGCATGCGGATAGATGCCAGCAGATTACTTCCCAGATTTGATGAAAAAAGGGACGATCTCGACGCGTTCCTCAGGCGATTCGAAGGGATCGCGGGAAGTCAGAATTGGTCAGACAGTGAATGTGCTACCATTCTTAGCACCTGTCTCAGCGGGTAGGCTCTGAGCGTATTCGGGAGACTTTCTCCGGATGATGCTGCAAGCTACAGCAAGGTAAAGGCCGCCTTGCTTAAGCGTTTCCGACTCACCACTGAACGATTCCGAGATAAATTCAGAACAGGGAAGCCCACAGATGGCGAAACGGCAACCCAGTATGCGGCAAGATTAAAGGGACACTGAGGAGAACCCTATCAAAATTTTTTTGTTAGCAATATCTGATAGTTCGGCATTTCATGGCTTTGTTGACGCTTGTCCGGGAGCGAAATATGCATTTATTTCAAAGAAATTTGGATTCGAAGTTGAAAAACTTTTTTCCCGCCGCTCCGATTCAAACTCTAGAACTCTTATGACGACACGGAGAACTCTTATGACGACACAGAACGGAGTGACGTGAAACGTGACGTAAACGGAGACTCCGTGATTTCTGGCGGCTAGCGGTGCGGTCTAGCAGCTGCCGAAATGAAACCTACCGCCGCCGCGCGTTGAAGGCATCTATCGGGGGTCGCCACCGTCGCTTCGTTTACGTTTGCACCGGCGTCTTGCCAGCGTTACGATGGATCCCGTTCCCGAACCCGACGACGTAGTTCTCGCAAAAACTCTGGCCTGCATTTCAGCGACCTCAGCCCCACAGAGCGTGCGATGCTTTTGAGGGAGCACGGTTAGGTTAGGCGCCGGCGGGTGGTTTCCCCCTTCCTGAGAGAGCAGCCGTTGCAAACTAAATATCATAACCCCAGTGCGGGGAGTCGCAAGGGGCCAGGACAAGGTCGGCGCCTTGCGCCCATCGGAGGCTGACCGGGGCTTTGGGGCCAACGGATTGTGACTCCTTGAACGGCGCGGTTGCACGGCGCAGCAGGTGGCGTCGAGGTCTCCCACGGTAGCAAGGGCCAAGTTATTTTTTATATTTTGCCACAAAAAAAACAAATGGGTGCTCGAGGGCGGTCGCGTTTAAAGTCGGCGGCTTGAAACCAAATCCGGTGCACGACGCTTCAACGGTTTCCGCTAGATCCAACGGGTCCACTGGATCTGGCTCTCTCGCTAACTTGCATGTACAGTACTCACGGATTGAAATAGGACATTCGGAGCGCGTGGCCGTCGCTTCATGGAGCGCCGCCCGTAGACGCTCATGGAACCAAGGTGGTGCATTGTGGTATGGCGCGAGAGGGAGAACATCTACAAAGCAGAATTGTTCCTTCCAGTAGCCAATGAGCCGGCCTGTGGTTTACCACATGCCTGCGTGGCACTGCAAGGCTAGCGCTCCGAATGTCCTATTTCAATCCGTGAGTACTGTACCTTCAGATATCTACTGTGAATGGATTAAAATAGCCGAGCTCGAAAAGAACAGCTCCGCCCAACTGCCGCAGCTATTGAATATAACGCGCGCCTCGCCGCGGAGCCAAATCAGTCTGGCCGGGCCGGCGGCGGCTGGCGCACTCGGCGCGAAATAGATACATGCTCCAATCGCCCCGCCAGTGCGGTCAGAGTGCGCCGAAGCCGCCGAACGCGTCGGCGGTCAGGCGCAGTTAGAGTATAGAGGGTCTCGCTTTGACCGACGTGACTTCGCCGTGCAGCGCGCGCGCGCGCCTCGCCGCAGCATGAACGCGCCTTAACAGAGCCTGCGCTTAACCGCTAACCAACGTATTCAGCGGCGGCATCCATGGGAGCCACTGAAACCTCCCGCCCACTCACTGAATAAAAGAAAAGTCTGGTGCCGAGGTTCGGAATCGAACCAGGACCTTCGGCGTATGAGGCGGAAACGCTACCGCTCCGCCACGACGGCTCAAGTTGCAGCCATCAATAAAGGCGCATCTAGTGAATGCACTCTTCTGATGCAGAAATCTCCGCGCTTTCGCTAGGTATATCCTGGCCTAACAGAACTAGGCCATCAGCAATTTTTCTGAACTGCCTTGTACCTTCTCTCCCGTCCCTAATAAACGATTTCCGTTAAGTAGTTTAATGTTGACTGGCACAGCCGGGAATGTTTCGCCGGACAAGCGTGCGAATACACAAGTGCTGCCTTGTACGATCACCGACCATCGTGCCATCATAGCTTTTCATCGACCGTGGCGATCATCTGACAAGCCTTAACTGGCTCCTTCAAAGCCTAACTAGCACTTGAAGCGGCACTTGGAGTTCCTCTGCTATTCGGCGCTTGTAAATCGAAGCGCGTCAAAAACAAAACCACGGGGCACGCAAAGCACATAGACGCGAAGCGCCATAAAAAATCGAAACTCTCCTGGCCGCCTGTGGCGCCGCCAAGCATCCGTTTTCTTTGCTTCCAACATTCAGGTTGTCTTTTGCCTGCCTTCCTTGTGTGATAAAAGTGCACTATTGGTTTTTAAACAAAACTTACTACAATATTGTTCTGCGCAACCTACCTTTGTCAGCCTCAGAGATTCGCGACACTAAGTAGGATGGAAAATTCCTCCAAGGTGGCGTCTTTTGTCCTATGGCGTCACCACGCTTGTACTCGCGAGATTGGCCTGTGGTGGCGATACCTGTATTTTCGTTCTTGCTATTTTCTACCTTACAAGAGCTTTGTTTTCAGTAAGAGCGGCGTTTTTGTGATCAGGAGCTGGTATTCTATCGATACAAGCCAACATCAATTTCTCCTCAGTGTGCCTTTAAGCCACTACTTTGATCGGTGGATGGAACTTTCAGGAATTGCACAGGAATACAGTGAACTTCGCGAGCTACTCATCAAGGAACATTTCCTGAGTAGCTGTCACCCGAGCTTGTCGCTGTACCTGAAGGAAAGAAGAGCCAAGACTCTCTCCGAAATGCTAGATCTTGCCGACCAATTTCTTGAAGCTCAAGGAGGAACGAATCTGGCCAAGATTAAGATTACGAATTCGGAGAGCGCGGGGAAAACCGACAGCCGGGATGCCCGATTTAGCCCAAAGGCTCCACCAAAGTGCTGCCTGCGCAACAAGTCAGGCCATCACGCGTCTAATTGCCGCAACAGCGCTACGAACAGTAGCCCAATAGCTTGTTTTAAGTGCGGCCAGAGGGGACACAGGGCCGCGGTTTGTCCGAACCCAAGCAAGCCCATTCCCCAGGTATCGTGCGGACGGGCCTCCTCAGATGACCACCTGGAGGAAGAAGATGAAAATGGCTTCGTAGAACTGAAGAACGGCAAGAAGGTACCAGTCGTGAACGCCGTTGTGAACGCGCTACCGGAAGCCAAAATGAACAGAATGCCGGTCCTGAAAGGGAAGGTAGGAGAAAAAACAATTACAGTGTTGCGAGACACGAGAAGCAGCGCTGTAATAATAAGAAGAAAATGAGAGAGAGACAAGGATCTCACTGGAACGAAGAGCCTTGTGCGGCTAGTGGACGGCTCGTTTCAGCGCTTGCCGGAAGCTGAAGTTCATGTGCGGACTCCCTGCTACAGCGGGAAACTAACTGCACTGTGCATGGAGCGCCCCATATACAACCTCATATTGGGCAACGTAAAGGGGGCAAAATTTGCAAAGGGCTCCGAAAGGAGCCATGAGACGGAGAAATCCGAATCCTGCTCTTCGGAACAGGGCAGTGATCGCCAAGCGAAAAGGAAGTGGCGAAGAAGGCGCGAGAGTGCTAGCTCAAGCAAAGGAGCAGTGAAGCAGACAGTCAAGCACGAAGAACGGAAGAGTCCCGCGGAGGAACATTCCGAGGAAGAAAAAACGTTTCCGCTGCAAAGGACACGCACTGCAGTAGAAAGATGTGCGAAGCCGAAAGAAAGGCCGCCGAATGGTCACAAGGAAGCATCGAAACGCGAAAGAAAGACAGCTCAAGAGGACAAGGTGTCTGAAACTCCGGCTAGCCTTAGCTTAGCGCAGGTTGTAGACATGTTCATCGTGTTGTTGTGCACATTATTTCAGCTGCCTTTCGATCACCCAGGAAATTTTTGGAATGTGACCAAGAGGGTATTAACACCGGTCAATATTCTGAGCCTGTGTGTTTTGACGCAGGTGAGCTGGAATCCGTCCATTGCCTTGTTTGTGTGCATACCTATACGCACAATTCTTACCCGAGTCGGCAAGTTTATCTGGAGGGTTTGGGTGGGGCGAAACAGAAGCCCAGGTTGACCGAGAAAAAGACCCGCGAGTCGAAGAGAGTCTTGCGAACTGTGAAGGTCCACACGCGCGCATTACGGAAGCGCAAGTAGGAAATGTATCTGGAAGTATAGGCGCAAGCATGCCTTGAACCTGAATGCTCCCTGTTTGTGTTGTGTTAATTTGTTGCCGAGTTGCGGCATGTATTGAAGTCAATCCTGACGGTTGTCGAGTGTTGTGTGCTTGCAGATATCATTGTATTGATGTGTGTATTCTGGCATTCGCCATATAGATTGTGAGCGCAAGAATGTTCGCACGATCTTTGTGCTTAGTGAATATTGTTGAACAATATTCTTAAAGGAAGGGGCAGTGTCACAAAATTCGGGGCATGTTCGAAACAAACCGGCGAAACAAAAAAACAGCGGGGAAGAACCCCCGGGAGCACACAGTGCTTTTCACTCAGCTCGGCGTCGGGGCGCCAAAGTAAACATAGACACGCGCGGCGTTGATTCTTCTCGAATGTTGGAGAAGTTTTTACTTTTTGTTGACGGAAAGGGGGTAACCTTTCGCGTCAAAGGATACCCTCCCCACCCCCTCCCTTCTCCCACCCCCATCTTCTACTTGGCGGGCACGGCGCGCGTCTGGTTTGAGACGTATGAGGAAGAACTTACCTCTTGGGACACCTGCAAGCAGAAGCTCCGCGACTTATTTGGCAAGCCAATTGGACGCAAGCTCGCCGCTAAAAAATACCTCGCTTCTCGAGATCAGTCATCGACCGAGTCTTACATCTCTTAGATCCAGGACGTCCTCGCTCTTTGCCGAAAGGTAGACAGCGCCATGTCAGAGACCAACAAGGTGGGCCACACCCTCAAGGGGATCGCCGACGACGCTTTTAACTTGCTCCTCTGCAAAGACTGCGCAACGGTAAGACTGTCCTTCAGGTATGCCGGCAGTTTGAGCAACCCAAGCACCGCCGCATTGCTCCCTGTTTCGACCGCCTTCCGAACACGGCGGCGACATCTTCCTGCGAAGGCCTGCCAACACTGCAACAGCCGTCCCATCCTGCCAACTTAACCAGCATTGTGCGGAGGGAACTGGAGGCTATGACTCCCATCGACTTCACCCCTCAGCCGCCTGACGCTACGATTGCTCTGATCCAGGCCGTTGTTCGCCAGGAGTTCGCGAACGTGGGTCTCAATTGTGGCCTACCCTCTGCGTCGCCCTGTACACCAACCAGCGCTCCATTGATTGCCGCTGGTTCACCGACTCCGAGCATCCCACCGCGTTATCGCTACCGGAATCCTGTGGACTGGAGATCCTCAGACGACCGGCCTATCTGCTTCACCTGCTCGCGTGTCGGACACATTTCCCGCCACTGCCGCTGCCGTTGGTTTTCCCCACCTCACTCTAACTTTAATTATGATTATCGTATGGACTACGGACCTCGTTCTGATTACGATCGTCGTGCTGAATATGGACCGCGCCAGATGTCTCCTCGTCCCGAGTTTTCACACGCCAACCACACTCCGAACCCACGCAGGTACAGCCGCTCACCTTCATCTCAGATCCGTCGCTCCCGTTCGCCGCAACTTCAACGCCCGTCCACTCCGCCCTTACCTGGCTCTCATTTGGAAAACTAACCAATGCAGCTCCTGGAGGTGACGCTGCATTGACGACCCGGCCCGAAAATCCTCTCCTGACCCCCGCTCCTCGCCGCAACCTTCTCGATATCTGCGTGGACGGTGCACCAGTTAAGGCTCTGATTGACACTGGCGCTCAAATTTCCGTCTTGAGTTCTTCCTTTCGCCGTCGTTTGAAGAAGGTGGTGACACCAGCCGTTTCCTCAGCCGTTCGTGTCGCCGACGGCGCTGCTGCTGCCGTCGTTGGAATGTGCACTGCGCGTGTTTGCATTGCCGGGCGTACTACAGCCGTCCTGTTTACTGTGCTCGACCACTGCCCCCACGATGTGATCCTCGGCATCGACTTTTTAACAACCCGCGCGGCGCTAATTGATTGCTCCACTGGCCTTCTTCGTTTGGATCTGCCGCTCTGCTCTGAAAGCGCCAATTCCAAGCCGTCCCGCTTACGTGCCGCTGAATTTACTCGCCTGCCGCGCGATTCTGCAGTCTATATTCCAATGTTCCCGGTTCCCCCCGTTCCTGATGGTGCCTACGTCACTTACCCAATCAGGGACGTTGTCCTTCAGCGAAATGCCATCCTTCCACACACCGTCCTGACCGTCATCGGTAACCGCACCTACCTTCCGATTCTCAACTTCAGCCTCTCTACTCAAGTTTTACCCTGTGGAATCGCACTCGCTGAACTATTTCCTTTGGCCGAATGCACAGTTTCTGCCCTCGCAGCTGAGCCTCAGACTGGTCTCCCTGATCCCCGCCCGGCAGCTTCACGTCCGGACCTTATTTCTGCGATGATCGCGGCGGATTTGCCACCTGACCACGCCAGCGCGCTCACCACCCTGTTAGTTTCCTACAGTGACGTCTTCGATTTTGGGAATCGCCCTCTCGGCCAAACTACCGTCGTGACCCATCACATAAATACGGGCGATGCCAGGCCCATACACAGAAGGCCCTATCGTGTCTCCCTTCCTGAGCGCCACGTCATTCAGACGGAGGTGGACAAGATGCTGGCGAACAACATTATCGAGCCTTCTAGCAGTCTGTGGGCATCCCCTGTTGTGTAGGTTAAAAAGAAAGATGGCAGTTGGCGCTTCTGTGTCGACTATCACCATCTTAATCAAATAACAAAAAAGATGTCTATCCTCTTCCGAGAATTGATGACGCCCTCGACTGCCTGCACGGCACCAGCTATTTTTCTTCTATAGATCTCCGTTCCGGCTACCGGCAAATTGCTGTTGACGAACGGGATCGTGAGAAGACAGCCTTTCTCACCCCCGATGGCCTGTACCAATTCAAGGTCATGCCTTTTGGCCTCTGCAACGCTCCTGCCACCTGTGAGCGTATGATGGACTCGCTCCTGCGTGGATTCAAATGGACGACGTGATTGTGCAACCTGGATGACGTAGTAGTTTTCTCCCCCACTTTCGAAAGCCACCTACACCGTCTTTCTACTATCCTTTCCGTCTTCCGCCTCGCCGGCCTCCAACTCAACTCCAAGAAGTGCAGCTTTGGCCTGCGCCCAATCAAGGTCCTCGGGCACTTGGCCGATGCTTCTGGCGTCAAGCCCGACCCTGACAAAGTTCGTGCCGTCCGCGAGTTTCCCACCCCCCGTTCCTCGAGCGATGTGCGCAGTTTCCTCGGGCTCTGCTCGTATTTCCGCCGGTTTATCCCGAACTTCGCCTACAAGGCCCGTCCCCTTACTTCCCTCCTGAAGAAAAATATGCCTTTCTCCTGGGGCCTTGACCAAGCTAGCGCTTTCACCGCACTTGTTGCGGCTCTCACTGCTCCACCTGTGCTGGCCCATTTCCATCCTTGTGCGCCTACGGAACTTCGCACCGGCGCCAGTGGCCATGGTATTGGGGCAATCCTTGCGCAGCGCCAGCACGACCACTATCGTGTCATTGCTTACGCCAGCCGCCTGATATCTCTCATTGTAACTATTCCATCACTGAGCGGGAGAGCCTTGCACTTGTTTGGGCGTTAACAAAATTCCGCCCTTATTTGTTTGGGCGGCCCTTCTGCGTCGTTACGGACCACCATGCCTTGTGTTGGCTCTCCTCTCTTAAAGACCCCACAGGCCGACTGGGTCGCTGGGCCTTGCGCTTGCAGGAATACAAATTCACTATTGTTTACAAGTCTGGCCAGTTGCACCAAGACGCTGACTGTTTGTACCGCCAACCTGTCGATCCTCCTGATTCCATACAACCATGATACCGACGATTGTGTTTTGTCCATCTCGGACTTTCTGCACATCGGCGACGAGCAGCGCCGTGATCCATCTCTGCGCCCTATAATCGACCGCCTCCGAAGCGGCACTTCCGATCCTGATCTGAGCCTGTTCGTGCTGCAGCACGATATTCTCTACCGTCGCAATATGCACCCTGATGGCGCCGACCTCTCGCTCGTCGTCCCGACGCATCTCCGCCCCACGGTCCTTGCCCAGCTTCATGACGCACCTAATGAAGGGCACCTCGGCGTGTCCCGCACGTACGATAGTGTGCGCCGGCGGTTCTGGCCTGGCCTTTACCGCTCTGTCCGCGGTTACGTTGCTGCCTGTGATCAATGTCAGCGCCGGAAAACGCCCCCGCCCCCGCCTAGTGGCCGCTTCAGCGCATCGACATTCCGACTGAGCAATTTTTCCGAGTTGGTCTCGATCTGCTCGGGCCTTTTCCCACATCAACTTCCGGGAACAAGTGGATTGCCGTTGCGACCGATTACACTACCCGGAACGCTATCACGCGTGCTATCCCGACCATCTGTGTCTCTGATGTCGCCGACTTTCTCCTCCATGACGTCGTCTTGCTTCATGGCGCTCCACGTCAGCTGCTTACAGACAGAGGCCTCTGCTTTGTTTCTAAAGTGGTCCACGACCTTCTCCGCTTCTGCTCCACCCGTCACAAGTTCACCACGGCCTACCATCCCCAAACTAACGGCCTTACTGAGCGATTTCACCGCACCGTGACGGACATGCTGTCTATGTATGTCTCCGACCACCATCGTGACTGGGACGTCGGTTTACCCTTCGTGACGTTCGCCTACAATTCCTCACGCCATGATACCACCGGATACACCCCCTTCTACCTGCTTTTTGGCCGGGACCCGTTGCTACCCTTTGAGAGCTTACTGCGTTTTGACCCTTCTACTAGCAGTTATGCTTGTGACGCCATTGCCCGTGATGACGCCGCCCGACAAATCGCTAGGGATCGTCTCCACGCTTCTCAGACCGCTCAAAAACGTCATTACGACCTTCATCATCGTGACGTCCATTACCCTCTCGGCTCCCTGGTATTCATCTGGCTCCCTTGTACGCCGTGTGGGACTGTGTGAAAAGCTCCTGCCTCGTTACGTCGGTCCTTACCGCGCCTTGACGCAACTGAGCGATGTGACCTATGAACTCACGCCGCTGCACCTCCACTCTCCTTCCCTGGCCCCCTCCACACAGCTTGTGCACGTCGCCCGTCTTAAACCCTACCACACTCACCCACCCTCCAGGCCTCCCCGGGTCTGTGCCTTATCCCGCGGGGTGGGCGGGGGGGGGGGTAGTTACGGTACGGAGTAGCCATGCGAAGACGACGTTGTTGTGTCGCTGAGTAGTCGACGAAGACACTGCCGCTAGTGCTTGTGTGCTTACTAAGGAGAAGAAGAAGTGCTTGTGTGACCCGTTTCATGGTGTGTCTTCTGTGTACGGCGTACCGTTTCTGCTGCTCAACTAACCTCGTAATAATATGCTGTGACGGTGCCAACATTTATATATATATCAAATTTTTCCCGATTTTCAACTATGATTCTCTATCTCGGTTTCTGTTTAAAAACTAGATTGCTCGTAACCCAGTGGGCAGGTTGTGATGACGTGACACGGTCACGTGACCTCTCTGAAGTAATCATATTGCCGCGAAGCTTGCTTTTTGTCTGGAACCTGCTGCTCTCGCTCGCGGGGCGAACTTTTGGCTCAGTCACCCCCCGGCGCTGCTTCGCTTGGGGGATCTTCTTATCGCGGCAGGCACGCCGCATTATCAATTTTCTGGGACGCGAGACGCGACCAGAGTTATCTCGATTTTTCCTAGCCTCGCGCAAGTGTGCCTACTATGTTCTGGAACTTTCCTTGCCGCCTTTAAAATCGAGCACGGCTAAGAGCGGCGCGCATTCTGTTAGTCGACGACCGCCGAGCACGTTCGCTGCTATCGCCGCCGCTGAGTTTTCAGAGCTGTTCTTAGTGGGCGTAAGCCAGCCTATTAAAGTATTCCCTTACGAGCTGCTCTGTGCCTTCCTCAAGACCGGACCCCAGTCGGTGCTACGTGACCCCGGCGGAGTTCCCGTCACCACCTCGTGACAATATCTTAAGTGCCACCTCCACGGTGGACAGGCTGCTCAAAGCCCGGTGGCCAAGATGCCACCTTCCACGGCGGACAGGTTGCGCTGTATCCAATGCCCAGTTTGCAACCTACCACGGTGGACAGGTTGGGATGTCGTCAAAAGATCACTTGAGCTCTGTCAACCAATCAGCGAATTTCATGACACCGATAAAGGCCCGGCTTCTAGGGTGACAGCTTTAATGTTAACGCATTGATATACTAAGTTCGCTCAGGCCGGCCATGTGCGCAATCACAGATGTCTCATCTGCAGGAAACTTTAGACCCCCCTCGGTGGCTCAGTGGTTAGGGCGCTCGACTACTGATCCGGAGTTCCCGGGTTCGAACCCGACCGCGGCGGCTGTGTTTCAATGGAGGAAAAACGCTAAGGCGCCCGTGTGCTGTGCGATGTCAGTGCACGTTAAAGATCCCCAGGTGGTAAAAATTATTACGGAGCCCTCCACTACGGCACCTCCTTCTTCCTTTCTTCTTTCACTCCCTCCCTTGTCCCTTCCCTTACGGCGCTGTTCAGGTGTCCAACGATGTATGAGACAGATACTGCGCCATTTACTTTCCCCAAAAGCCAATTAAAAAAACAACTTTAGAATCAAGTAAGTAAAGCTGCAAAAAGCAAGCTGAGAGAAGTTAAATTTCGAATCAGAATAAGTAATGGTAATCTGCTTTGGCTTACTCCTGTTGGAAGCCTAACAACCTGCGGAAAACTGAAGTCCGAGCACTTGGGATCAGAAAAAAGGGATGGACATGCGACCAAGAGTGTTGCCATAGTCAGTCTGCCAAGAGTGTAACCAGCTCCATGGAAGCGCATATGAATCTGGTTTAAACAATTCGCTAAGTCATCAGGATGGGCCGCTTTATGGCGATCGGTAAACAATGTGTGCTGTTATTAATGTGTTAGCATTAGAGCTCCCATGTCCGAAAAATTTGTCCGTCCTTCTCAAGCTCCGGTTGGTGGGTGGCAGTGAAGAAAGGAAAGCCCCATATCAATTTTCATAGCACATGGGGAGAGGCGGAAGACGAAGAAAATGTGCGGGTGGGATAGAGTGGAGAGGGCATACGACGTGCCCTCGGAACAATGGGCGCTGTGTCGAACTGGGGGCGGTACAGCTCTTTGTAGCAATGGTGTAGAAGCTGCGAAGACGAAACGAACCCTGACTTCCTACGCAGCTTGCAGTTGTTAGTTCTCTGTTTTTAAAAAAAGGAGATAAGACTCGTCAATATTGCTTCACACATATTTCTAACAAAACTGCCATTTTTATATGCCGGAAGTCAAGGAAAACGACAGGCTTATTAATTACAGCTATGACAAACTACAACTATTAATTACAACAATGACAAACTACGATTAGAATTTTTAAGGCATAAAATTTTCCAGTGGCGGCTGAAAGCCTGCATTTTAATGCGGTTTGCCTTCTGCAAGCTTAACATCAAGCGGAGCCTTATCAGTCGGAGTGAGCATTTTCCGAAGGGGCCCTATGTACTGGATTTTTGCTTTAGCGAACAGATATAATACACAAGCAAGGTCGACCTCCTCTAAAATGTTTTCTGACAAATTCCATATACTGTCTATATACTTTAGCGCATATCGACTGTATACACTGCTTATAGACAAGTCCTTTTGACGGACTGTATAAAATCGGTGGCACTATGATCTTACGCTTTCTGCACATTTTATCAATAAACATGCCGCCGCAGTGGCTCAGTAGTTATTGCATTGCCAGATAACCTTAAAGACGCGAATTCGATCCCGGCCGATGCGGTAGAATTTCGATGGAGGCGAAATTGTAGAAGCCCGTGTACTGTGCGATGTCAGTACGCGTTAAAGAACACCAAGTGGTCGAAATTTCCGCAGCCCTTCACTACGGCGTTCCTTATAGCCGGAGTCGCTTTGGGACGTTAAATCCAAATTAACAATGAACCATTTTTCAATAACCAATAGTCTACCGGTGTGTACGAAACAGGCCTGTACTGTAGCCATCCTATGCATTTACGGCCACACGCTTACAGCAGCCTTTCATTTATAAGTCTAAAGGAGGTTTAATAGACACGGTTCTATAGATTGTCTCTTGGCGCCCTAGGGATATATAGTCTTGTACTGTTAGTAGACATTTGTCTATAGACGATCAGGGTCTATTAGGCCTATATAAAAGAGCCGTCTGCAGCCACTGAGCAAGATTTGTCGGCGCACAGATCACATGCTCAATATACCGGAACAGCTTTTGTAGAACTAAGATCTTTATTTGAAATTGTGAGCTATACTTCTGTGCGATCCCTGCAGATGGTTGTAGAACAAGGCAAACATTATGGAGGCGATGGAGCTCTATAATTAGAGAATTGCGTAAAATTTGTAAACGTTCTTAATTTTTTACAGTGCCAACTTATATTACTAAATTTACGGCAGTCATTGTCGAAGGTTCCACAAGTAAACTTTGTTCTATCGGCAGTGTGTTCAATACTATACCGAACGAGAAAATACGCCTCTGAAAGCTCGTCGATTTGGCTTTCCCTCATTGAACAATTATACATTGTTGTCGCTTTCATTTCTAATACGGCATTAGAGAGGCCGTTTGTGTATTTTTTTGACGTTTGAACTTGGTTTCGTCGAAGATAATACCCGCAGCGACACCATTTAAAAAGTATACAATCCAGAAAGCCAATTCAACAAACTGAAATGAGCAGTTTTCACGTTCGATACATTGAACCACATTAACGGCAATTCAAAAACTACGGGCTCACCTTCTATGTTGACCACCTTCAATGTCGCGGTATAATACAGTATTGTGCGTTTTTATCGCTGACACTTTCAAAAATTTCCCCGCCTCAACTGCTGGCTCGTTGCGGTGAAACTGCACACAGAGCTTCCGTATTATGGTAACTTTTGTATCGTAGGAAGTTTGACAACGGTACTTACTTAGTTGAGCCGTGCATGATGCGAAAACATAATCGTCTACGTAGAGATCGGCAACCAAAATAATAATAATAATAATAATAATAATAATAATAATAATAATAATAATAATAATAATAATAATAATAATAATAATTGGTTTTGGGGGAAAGGAAATGGCGCAGTATCTGTCTCATATATCTTTGGACACCTGAACCGCGGCGTAAGGGAAGGGATAAAGGAGGAAGTGAAAGAAGAAAGGAAGAATAGGTGCCGTAGTGGAGGGCTCCGGAATAATTTCGACCACCTGGGGATCTTTAACGTGCACTGACATCGCACAGCACACGGGCGCCTTAGCGTTTTTCGTACATAAAAACGCAGCCGCCGCGGTCGGGCTCAACCAGACGACGCTTTTTTGCTGAAGGGTGGCAGTGGCGCCATCTGTTTGCGGTAGCGCAAAGCGCCACGACAAGGCCGTCAAGGAGAGCGTTGCAAGGAGCGCGGGCCGTTTGAATATGCCGTTCCTGTCGTTTCGTCTGGTTCTACTGAAGAAGACGAAGACAACGAGCTGTGTGGACGTATTCTACATGGTCTCTCGCTTCACAGCCAACTTTTGGCGGAAATACTGCATTCTCTGAGGTGCCGTTTTTGGGAATTTTTCAGAGCATTGCCCCGTACCCGCGAACAGCAGTTCTGGCAAGTCAACGCCCTTTTCTGTGTGCCTCACGGACTTCTCTACACGCTGCCGTGCCCTCATGGCCATGGGCCCTGCGCTCGCTTGTTCGAGCCAGCCGGCCGCTCACACGACCTCAACTATGAACTACACCGTCGTGGGGGATGACATTTTGCCCGCGGAGCTGGCGTCCGGAGAATGGGAAACCGTTCTTCGCCTACAAGACCGCGCCCGGCACCTGCAGCAAGACGCCGCCAACGATGACTCCGGCGTTCCTGCCAAGAAGAAACGGAAGCCGCCCGCCCGCTATCAAAAGGCGAGTGCCGCTACCGCAACTCCCAAAGAGCGACTACAAAATAGTCTGCCGTCCGCGAGGCTGGAACTTAAACGACTTTGCGCCACGCCAACTCGAACTCGCCATGTGCGCGGCAGCCAGGGTTCCTCTTCAGGCCGCACTAACTGAAGACACCATGCGTGTTAATTCTAATAACAACACGGTCAGTCTAAGCACCCCGGCACGCCAGCGAGCTGCAATGTACTCCGAAGTCAAAGCGTTCCAGCTTGGAGATCACACCTATGAAGTGGCGACGTATGTAGCAGCGCCAGACGACTCAGTCAGAGGTGTCATTTATCAAGCCTACGACGGAAGCTCGCCGGAGGAAGTCCGACAAGGCTTCATTAATCGCAACCCAGGTGTCGTGATCCTCGACGCTCGTCAGCTGGGTCGTTCAAAAACGATCCAGATAACATTCCAAGGGAACAAAGTTCCGAGCCAGATCTACTATTGGGGATCCGTATTCCATGTGCACCCTTACCGGGAACAAGTCGAAACTTGCTACAACTGCAGGAGAGTCGGACATAGAGCCGACGTCTGCTACAGACCCAAAGCCAACCTGTGCCACCGATGTGGCGAGAACCATCCTGCACCTCCTGATGGGGAGCCACTCACATGTAAACCCGACTGCATCGTGTGCCATGGGGCGCACCACACCGGGAGCCGGAATTGCAAGCACCGCCTCGTGGTCCGGAGACAACAATCACATAGGCTTAACGACGGTGCGGCCCAGCATCACGTGGAAGGTGCGGCCCAACATCACGTGGAGCATCACCCGAGATCCAGGCACCGATCTTCGAGCCGGGCGAGGAACCAAACATGGAACCAGGGTAGAGATAGATCCAGTTCCTTCCCGCCGCTGAGTGGGGCGGCTGATGGAGAGAAGAGCACAAGTTCGGAGCTGGTGAGCTGGCCAAATCCGGCCTCCCAACAGATGAGCGCTCGGGGGAAGGAACTTATAGAACAATTCCACAAAGAGCTTAAGGCGCGTGACGAGGAAAACGCCAGACTAAAGAAAGAAATGGCGGAGCTTCGTCGACTTGTCATGGCCTCGAGAGAGCAAAGAGCACAGTCACAGCAAACACCGGTGCAAGCCCCTCTTAAACCACCCATTCCCGCATGCGAGGCTATGGAAACAGACAAACGCACCGCAGTTAAGACACCCTCCCCCCGCGGAGAATATCCATAACAAACGAGCTGCCGAAGCCTCTGCAGGCGATGTACCGCAGCCGGCTACGCCCGCTCCATTAAGAGCTGACCCTAATGCAATCACTACAAGAGTGGATAGCATTCAGAATAAGGTAGACTGCCTAGAGGTTAGAGTAGGAAACTTAGAGGCTAAGGTAGATGCCTTAGCAGTGGAATTCAGACCGTTCCAAACTCAAGTAATGTCTATGTTCCAACAAATGATGGAGAAGCTGACCGCATTGGAGAACAGCTTAACATCATTACAGCAAAGAGTGGATCACCAATATGGCCCCGTCGCAACAAATTGAGGTATGGCAGTGGAATTGCAGAGGCTTCCGGCGCAAACGGGGGAATCTGCAGTTTCACATTCAAGCACAACAACGTCAACCAGACATTATTTCTCTACAAGAAGCTAGTGGCGCGGTCAAATTACCGGGCTATAAGGCGTTTCTTCCGCCAGGATATGATGCCGGCTCAATTACGGGCGTGTCCACCGCCGTATTATTGCAACGCAATATTACTGCTCTACAGCATTCCATAGAAAGTTCAAAGGAAGACTACGTCCTCCTTGAGATTTTACCCAAGAAACGAGAAGACAGAAATTTGTTTCTGCTTAATGTATATTGCCCACCCGAAGATAAGGGTACCGGTATACCGGAATTACTTATCAAGACTCTGAAACTAGCGACTAAAGCCCAGCTATTAATAGTAGGGGACTTTAACGCACCACACCCGGAATGGGGATACACTAGAGCCGGTCCCAAAGGCAACAGGGTATGGCAAGTGGTCCAAAATCTAGGCCTAACTGTCCTGAACAACCCCCAAGAAATCACGAGACTAGGCAACAGTATATGTAAAGACACGTCGCCAGACCTAACCCTTGCAAAGAACATACAAAACCGAACATGGACTAACACAGGACACACGCTAGGCAGTGACCATTACATTATATCTACCACCTTTGAGACAGCAAAGCATACATCAGTCTTCAACAAAGTAAAAATTACGGACTGGGACAAGTTCAGGGTAATAAGAGAACAAAGACAAAAAGATGCAAGCACAGACCCAGTAATTGAACATCTCGGGGACTGGGTGGAATCACTAAAAATGAACATTAAGGCTACGACAGCCGAAATCGGCATGGAAGAAGGACAAGTCACTGACTCTAGGTTATTGCATATGTGGGAAGCTCATTTCAGCTTGCAAAACCGCTGGAAGAGGAACAAACAGAACAAAAATCTTAAAAAGAGAATTGCACAGTTGCAGAGACTAATTGAAAAATATACTCTAGAGCTTCAACACAAAAAATGGGAGCAAATTTGCGACCGCATGAATGGCAAGCTCGAGTGCCGGAAAACTTAGCATCTGCTAAGGCACCTTCTTGACCCCACAGAGGTTAAATCAACTAAACGAGGTCAACTTATGAGATTAGTGCATCAGTATCAAGGCACCACAGAGGAGTTCTTAACGGAACTACGAGATCGATACTTAAACACAACCCCAGATGGACCGCTGCCAAACTATCAGGGAGCACCCAACGAGGACTTGGACGCTGAGATTACGGAGTCGGAAGTGTGGCTTGCCATGGGGCAACTACGCACCACGTCTGCAGCCGAGCCTGACGGTGTTACTAACAAAGCACTTAGAAACTTGGACGCAGGGTCAGTGAAAGCACTCACTGATCTCATGAACAAATACTGGACAGACGGAAACATTCCACAAGAATGGAAACATGCAAAGATTACATTCATTCCAAAGCCAGGCAAGAAATTGTGTATAGAGAATCTACGCCCAATCTCTTTAACATCCTGCTTAGGAAAGTTATTGGAACATATAATTCTCAATCGGCTACAAGCATACGCTGAGGACAATAACTTACTCCCTAACTCCATGCTAGGTTTTAGGGCTAATCTTTCTACCCAAGATGTTATGCTGCAACTCAAGGCAGACATCATAGACATGGAACGCAGCAGAGGAACTAAAGCCATATTAGGCTTGGATTTGAACAAGGCGTTTGATAATGTCACGCATGATGCTATCTTAAGGAATCTCTCGGACATCAACCCAGGGGAAAGAACTTTCCAGTAGATCAAGTCATTTCTCAGTAACAGAACGGCAGAGATAGCAGTGGGAGAGATTAAATCAGACTCTCTCTCACTTGGAGGTAAAGGAACACCACAGGGCTCAGTCCTGTCACCCTTCCTTTTTAATCTCTCACTAATTAAAATTCCTTCCAAATTAGCAGCCATCCCGTGGCTGCAACACACATTCTACGCAGATGATATCACTTTATGGACCACAACTGGCAGCGATGGTCAGATAGAGGATACCCTGCAACAAGCTGTAGACATAATACAAGACCTGGCAGGTAAAGCAGGGCTAACCTGCTCGCCCTCCAAGTCCGAATTATTTCTAATCAGATACAAACCAAGGGGCCCTCGAGCAAAAATTACAAACCTCTGCCTCCACTGAAAATCTGGGTGGAAGGGCTCCCTGTAAAGGAAGTTCAAACTATAAGAATCCTAGGAGTCTTCCTTCAGTCGAACCGGAAGAAGAAGGAAACACTAGAAAAACTCCAGACAACCGTCAATATGACGGTAAGACTAATTAGACGAATTGCAAGCAAAAGGAAGGGAGTGAAGGAGACAGAACTTTGCAAAATAGTACAAGCATTTGTAATAAGCAGGCTTGTCTACGCACTCCCATACTTAAAATTAGACAGTAGTGAAAAAGCCAAAGTAGAGTCTATGATTAGAAAAGCATACAAGGTAGCATTAGGGCTACCGAACTGTACCTCCAACGAAAGGTTTCTGGGCTTGGGAGTACACAACACCTTAGATGAGCTTACAGAGGCACACTTAACAATGCAGAGAGGCCGGCTTTCCCGTACCAAAGCAGGAAGAACCATACTTGATCGTTTAGGACTAGGCATACAGTTGCCACCCCAAGATACCAAAACACAGATACCTAAACGCATCGCTAAGGTAATAAGAGTTAAGCCACTAGCTAAGAATATGCATCCTGCTCACCACGAGGGGAGAAGAAGGGCTAGGGCAAAAGCTCTACACAACATATACAACCAAGATGAACATGCAGTATATGTAGATGCCGCAGAATATCCCCAGAAACAAGCGTTCGCACTAACGGCGGTGGATACGCAAGGTAGACTGATAGTCTCCGGCACTACCATAACGAAATCCTCGGAAACGGCAGAAGAGGCGACAATCGCCCTTGCTATCGTTAACACAGAAGCTACTACCATACTCAGCGACTCTAAATTTGCCATACGCAATTATGCGAGGGGCAGAATTTCTCAGGCAGCAATGAGCATATTGGGTCAAACCAAAGACTTAGACAGAATTATTGAATTGATATGGGTCCCGGCTCACTCGGCGAACCCTGGTAACGAAGCGGCCCACATAACAGCTCGAGGATTCGTCAGCCGAGCAGGGGACGCTGTCGTTGCTGAGAGTTTTTCGAAGGACGGCCTATCATCTTTTCACGATATTACTAATCATTTTAAACTTGAAAGGAGGATATTCCCTCCTCCAGACAAAGCCTTTAATAAGGAGCAGGAGACCACTTGGAGGCGACTCCAGACGCGATCCTTCATGACGCCTTACCTGTTGTCAAAATTCTACCCCGGTGAATACGACCCTGCATGTACATTATGTGGTGATTTAGCCACTTATGATCACCTATTGTGGAATTGTAAAGAGGAGCCGCCCCCGAAATCTCTAATACAGGTTCCTACTCTCGAGCAGTGGGAGGCCGTGTTGGTCAGCTCAGACTTGGGAGTTCAAACCCGGGTCATTGAATGGGCAACCCAGGTCGCTGTCAGCCGTGGACTGATAGCCACCTTGCACGGATCGTCTGCATTCTGCCTTTTCTGACGAATTAAATGTTTTCCAATCCAATCTGCTTCTACTGAAGCGCTTACAACATTTTCGACTAATTAAGCGGAAAAATATCAGAACAAATAATTTAACCAGGCTTTACCTTTTAAAGAATATTATTTGCAATACTCGCCTCGGCGGCCTTGTCGTGACGGTTTCCACTGCCCAAAACAGATGGCGCCACTGCCGCCCTTCAGCGAAAAAGCGTCCTCTGCGGGTTTTGGCTCGCCGATCTCTCGTAGACGCTTACGTTTTCGCATCATGTGCGCCTGAACTAAGTAAGTACCATTGTCAAACTTGCTACGATACAAAAGTTACCATAATACGCAAGCTCTGTGTGCAGTTTCACCGCAAACGAGCCAGCGGTTGAGGCGGGGAAAATTTTGGAAGTGTCAGCGATAAAAACGCACAATACTGTATTTAGTCGTAAAGTGGAAATCAAAATCCTCAGTTATTAAATAACTGCTCATAGTCTAATGTCTGCGTTGTTGCACAATCCACCTGCTGAGACCATACCGAGGCATCGCTCAGTTCTCACACTGTACGCACTATCAAGTTCATTTCAATTATTTATTTCAAAGTTGTACAGACTGGGCAAAAGCAAAGGTAAGAATTACACTTCTTCATGCAAAAAAATTCCCATTAACGCCTAATTCTCTTAAATGTTTGCTGTGCGATAGCATTAGCAGCGGTTCATGCCCTTATCAGAAGTGGCGTCAGTTCCCGTCTGATGACATCACTACCCTCTGGTTATTCAGCCATTGGGCATTCTCCGATCTGATCACATCACTATATTCCAACTAATCAATTAGCTATATTAGCTCCCGACGATGATTCTCATGCTGCCCCACTAAAATGGAAAACATTTGTTAGGTTTCTCAAATGCATTCTATGACGCTTTCGCTACACTGTTGTGGGCATAGAGTTCCTTACTGTACACTAGAGGGAAAGCTGGCGGCTTTTATTATTATTATTTTTATTATTAGCCTATCAAAAGATGGCACATACCCACACTGGGGGATCGGCCAAGAATCAGGTGGCTATTCACCTGAACGCAGTTAACAAAAAGGAAAAGCACGTGGGAGCGCAACACCGGTGAATTTTTTGTCATGAACAGAAAAGGGATGAGTGTTTTGATTTTAAAATTTTAAGAATAATAATAAAGAGAGGGATTAAATATTAATGATTTAGTCAAAATGTAATCATTGATAGAAAAGAAAAGGTTGGAACACTTAGCAAGGCAGTCGGTGAGATTCTATCAGGAAATTTAGAACAGCGGTACAAACAGATCTGTGGCTGAACCCAAATGTGGTGGCGCCAAATGATAGCAAGAGCAGGCTGCTCAAACTAAGGCCAAGATGCTGCAAGGGCTCCTCCAGCAAACTTTTTCTCAGAGAGTTGAATCAGCGACAATACAGCCAAAAATGTTCAATAGATTCAGGCTCACGGCAAAATGCACAAAGGGGAGAGAGCGCCAAACCCGACTTGTGTAAATAGAAATTTAGAGGGGGGATGCGGCAGCGCAGCCTCGTCAGTGATACTTCAAGCTGCCGAGAGCAACAAATTTTCCTGTTCCAATAATATTTAAGGTGCTCATAATCCGCCGATGTTAAAAGTGATGTGTCTTGCGTGCTTAAAAACGCACGTCGCCGAAATCTAGATGCTGTAATATAGGCTGTAGCCTGGATGATTGGCAACACGGGGCCGCTGAGGGAAGCCTTTGCGAGATTATCAGCAATCTTATTTACTGTCACACTGCTGTGACCGGGAACCCATACTAAATGAACAAGGCTCAAATGCGGAGGAAGTAGGGATAAGAAAGTTGGTAAAATGGGACCGTCAACATGTGCAGCGAGGGACGAACACAAAGATAAAGAATCAGTAATTACTGCAACTGCTGTAATAGAGGGGTCTATCTTGCGTAGAGCAAGTACAACTGCTAGAAACTCTGCTTGAAAAATAGGGGTGAAATCTGGAAGGCGCAGAGAAAAGGACCAGTCTAAATGCGAGCAAAATATTCCCACACCTGCTTTTTCATTGCATTGCGATGCGTCAGTGGCTATTGCTATATCTGTAGGTAGGGTATTCAGATGATCTTCTAGAAGACCATTTAGAATACTCGGTGGCAAAAGTTTTGCATTTTTTGGGAATATGTCGTCGAAAACAATGTGGATAGCGGGCCCATTGCGAAGCGCAGGAAGGATATCACAAATGTTTACATCTAAAGGCTGAAGTAATCTTTGCACAAACACTACCTGAGGGGAATTCAAACGAGACCAGGGGACACCAAAAAAGGAGGTCGGCTGAGAACAGAAAATGCTTTGGGAACGGTGGAAATGGGATTCATAGATCCTGAGGTAAGTTTGCACAGTTAAAAATTGAAGTCGTGATAAGAGAGACGGAATGCGGGCTTCAAGGTACAGCACATTGATAGCCACAAATTTTGGAAGGCCGAGGCACATGCGAAGTTCTAAAAGGACGAGAGGGCGAAGTTTATATGTAGCCGAGCCTGAAAACAACACTGATCCAAATTCTAAAATTGGCCTGACATACATTATGTAGATCATTAATAGCGCCTCTCTGCGCATGCCGTACCGGTGATGACATAATCTCCGTAACATGCCCACGGCACAAGCCCCTTTCGCTGCGACATGGTCAATGTGAGGTCGCCAGGTGAGTTTGTTGTCATAAATGACCCCTAGGTATTTTAGGGATTGAACCTGCGGTATTATTTTTAACTGGCAAGTGAGAGAGACCACTACCACTATGATCGCCCAAGGCATGCTGGGAAATAGCAAACTGGATTGACACCTAGTGGCTTGTTGACTGTGCTCCGGATTGGTTTTTTTGTTGTTCGATATCGCTTTCACTGCTGAAGTTTTCACTGATGTTTTGTGAGCTTTGTTGTTGTGTACTGCAGCTACTCACACAGTTCATTTGAGACCCGAGACATCCCAAGGCGCATGACACGAAGCGAGCTGAGCACTGTGTCTGGTGCCTGCTAGGCCTAAAGTCCGTTTGCCCCCTCACTGGGAGCCATTTATGCAGCAAGCTGGGTTTTGCTCAGCGGGAACCTGTGATACTTGTGCATTGAAATATGAAATAAGGGAAGATTTTTTTGTGCGTGTACTGACAAAGCAACAGTCCGCTGCTTTGACCACTCTGGACATTTCTCGTAAGAGTCTCAGAGACAAGTTAAAAGCGGAAATTTCTTCGACAAACGCACTTTATGTTAACCGTACTCGCCGAGTTTACGTCTGATTTATTTGGAATACTGGCGGCGGCCGCGCATTGCATACAGGCACGACTTCCGCTTCATTAAATAACTCACGCAAATACCCGCATGTTGCAATTGACAGGATGCACACGGCCGTCACTTAGTTGTGGTAAGAGAGGTTTCGATTCATAATTCATGTTTTTGTTAAAAAATCTATAAGCGCAGCCCCAGCACATGCCAACAGCCGGCACTTGTGCGCGCCAACTAGTCTCTCATAGAAAAGCGGGTGCTCGGGCGTGTTTCTGACGGCGCAAACATAGCCTATATACACGTACATGGGTGCGTCCCTCAATAGCTGACTACATTAAGGAAACTTTAATATTTTTCACATTACGAAAACGCAAGCTTCTAAAGCGTAGTATTTTAAGCGCTAGCAATTTTTTTAAAGAGTATTGGCTGTGAAAAGTGTGTCTCTTAAACGCAAAAATTATTTTCCACGCTCCGCTACATTTGGCAGCTTGAAGAGAAAGCCCTTTCTAGCCATGATCAATTTCGGCTGTCGTTTGCTTTTCTGCCCATTTATAGCAATGCACGGTAAGCATATTTTATTGCAGCACATACTGATTGCAAAATAACGCTTCCTTCCCACATATATTTTGCAAAAATTTGTATTTCTGCAGTAACGGTCATGTTTTAGGGCCAAGCCAAGTACGCCTTGCTGTCTTCCCGGCATTCCCACTGTGGATGAAGTGTTCTTTCTTTTATCCCTCAGAAACTCGCAGATACGGTGCGTCAGCTAATAATAAATTTTTTGAAACTCTATGGCTGTGGGTCATATATTCGGCGTATTGAAGCTACATACTGCGCAGAGAAGAAAAACTAAGAGGGTATGACTGAAATTTGCCATGTCAGTGCACATTATACACCTTTAAACCTTAGGCATTGCTTGCCATAAACAACATTTTAAGATGCCAATCGGTATTATTTCAAGCACGTCTAACCAATTCTAAGCGACTTTGATAACAACACTATAATAAAGGTCCATAAACATGCAGTATTCAAAGTAAATCTGATATTTGGGCCCGCTGGGAAAAAGGAATTTCCAAAGCGATGCTGCGCCAAATGCCGTACTATGATCCTTGAGCGGGGACAGGCCCACTGAAATGTCCCCTGTCGAGAACAAACCGTTCATCATGGACTTCCAGCATTAGCATGATGCACAAATAAGACTAGCGTTGCCATATCTAAAAGCGAATCATGCATATGCATGGCTACAGCGCGCTCATTCTGCACCGTGTGCGCGGCAATTTCGAAAAAGCTTTGGTTTTTCGCAAGAACAGGACCGACGTTTCTCTGCTTAACTCATAAGCGCAGCCTTGAGAAAACAAGACAAAAATAAAGGCTGGAAATAGCGCCTGTAGTAATGCATAAATTATGTTATTCTCCCTAATCAGCGCATAGCCTGTTGTCCTCAGTTACGTCGGGCCAATACTGCGTGCGCCGTCGCTTTGACTTGCGGCCATCTTGAGCGATGCGCTGTGACAGCTCTGGAGTGTTAGCCGAATTGCTTACTTGTGGAAGGGAAGCATCAACTACAGCAACTTAAAATCAGCTGCAGATAATGCCTAAAGCTGCCCGGCAAGTTCATATCTCAATGACGACGCGCCTGCAAAATGAAACATATCAAGTTGATGATTACCTGGATGGAAGAAATAGGTTTTGGTTTATGGGTGTTTAACGCCCCAAAGCGACTCAGGCAATGAGGAACGCCGCAGTGAAGGCCTCCGGAAGGTTCGACCACCTGCGGTTCATTAACATGTACCGCACACTACAGGGGCGTCAAGCATTTCGCCTCCATCGAAATTCTACCGCAGCGGCCCACATCGAACCCGCGAGCGCCACAACCACTGAGCCACCGCGGCGCCAGGTGGGCGGATGAGATTAAGTAGGGGCAGGGTTAATTGGAGAGGTACAGGGGATGCATTTATTCTGCAGTGGGTGTGGTCAGTGTAATCATCATGATTGTGATGAACATTGTTTATAGATAAAACGAAACTGGGAATCTTATACACTAGTAGAAAGACAATCTACAGACTCTGGGTGAGTAAACCAAAACTAGAATTTTTAATCTTAGGTCGGTAAACAGAGATGGTCTCTATTCAAAAAGAAAATATCCATTGGATGGCAATAGAATCTATAAGAAGTCATATAATTCTTATAAGGAAACTGCCAATAGTTTTCAATACCTCATGCATATGCGCTATACACTCCCTTCATAGGGGTATTCAGGACAAATTCAAGTTGGCCTGTACCAATAATGTACCGCGTTCTATTTTCAAGCAGACAACACGCAACGAAAGTTGAGCTTTTTTAAGCTAGAAGAGAACAAAAAACAAAATACTGGTGTGCCAATTTGCTGCCGATTTCGCAAGCAAAAGTTATGCGTCGACGTCAGTTTCTCGGCCCTGATCCCATAATCAACTCTACATCGTCATATACCTCAAAACGGTGGCAACCGGTCCTTTTCGGCGAGCATGACGCTGGTTTGAATTCAAACGGTAAAGCGTCTTTTTAAAATCCTGTATTCTTTCCGCGGCAAATGCTCGCGGGCGAACGCCTACATACCACAGGTTCCATTTCCTTTCGCACTCCTCAGCGCACTGATTAGCACTACTGGGAAATTCTTTTCTGACATATCTAAAAGAGGCATAGCTGAATTCTTCTTAGAACAATAATAGAATGGAGTTGTGGTTCGTGTACTTCTAAAATCCCGTTGCTAGCTTATTGAGCCGAAACTAATGCCATCTCACCGTATCTTAACTTCGAGCGTATCCAGTGCGTCCTGGAGTCCCTGACGGAATAGAAGTGGAAAGCCGACGATCTCTTGGAATCCACGGTGGCCTTGTCAATCGCCGCCAGGGTAGCTGCTTCGGGGGGCGTCGGTATTTCCTCGACCTCGCCGACTGCGACGGACTGGCTGGACATGCGGATAATCTGGAGCCTCTACCGAATGTCCAAGGCGCAGTTCTTCTACGCTCGCTATGCCTACTTCCGGTGTAGCGCTGACGGGGACTCCATGTTTCTTGTGAACGAGGTTCTGAGGCGTAGCGCGGACTTTGGCGCCGCATTCCAGTGTAATGCGCAAGACCTGGTCAACATTACTGCGTGCGCGGACGTCACGCAGTGACTGTTGTTTCTGTGTACTTTGTATGCGTCACTATAGTGCTCATGTCGCGATTTTTCTATTGTGTTCTTCGCTCAGTCCTAGCAATGGACAGCTCCAATGACCGTCATTGTTGGTGCATTTCGATTACGTTCGGACTGACAAAGATGCGATCTTCTATGAAATGTGAACAAATCTGCTATCTTCTGATTCCAGCCGCTGGTGACAAAAGCAAGCCACTTGAGCGCTGTCGGCCGAAAGTATCTCTAGTGCGTTATATTGGTCTTATAGTTCCGCCAGTTGCCTCAGCACAACTTTTTATTTTAAACCTCTATGGCTGCATACCTTCGTACCGTCAATGTTCATGCTATTTGTGTTTCAGGATTGACTGAAATTGTAAAAAGAAGAAACTACCATAATATCTTCTATTTTTGAAACGTGAGAAGCTACCGCTTTATACATTCGTCAGTATCTTCACAAGTCAACGAATAAACACGCTGTCCTGCAAGCTTTTGATACGTACTTTATCACCTAAAATGTTCTGCAATTTTTATAAATAGGCGTTCTGAGTTAGAAAAGCGGTTTTTTGGCATTACATTGCCTGGTGTAGGTCATAAGAATAGTTAAGACGCTCAAAGTATTAGGCTGTTAATATAAGATAATTAACATATCAGCGTTAGTCTCCTTCTTTAATGAGAGGCGTGTAACGAACCATAGGCGATTCCATAACGCTTTTCAGAATTAGGAATGTGCAGTTACCCGCGGTGCTGTGGCAAAGCAAATTTTGCCTTTTTCGACAATTTACGTGCACTGAAGGGGTTTATTTATTTATTTATTTATTCATTTATTTATTTGTTTTTATTTATTTATTTATTTATTTATTTATTTATTTATCACCTCAAAGACCCAAATGAAGGGGCATAACATGAGGGACTGGGTAACAGGGCATAACATTGCTTCAATTGACGACTTGAATGGTGATGGATCAGTATAAGCATGACGTGGCCGGGTAAGTCATTCCAGTCTTTCGTGGTTCGTACAAAAAATTAGGATCGATGAGCAGATGTGCGGACAGGCGGAGGATAGGTGGTCTTTTCATGGTTCGTGCGGCTTGAGGTGCGGTAGGCTGGGATGATAACAGACTCGTGCGGAACATAATAATAGAACCTGTGATATAGACAATCCTGCGATTTGACGTCGGCTAGTTAATCCTGTGAGATGAGCATTGCATTTTAGTTTGGTGACACTTTCATGATAAAAATAAGCAGAAAAGATGAACCTAGAGGCTCGGTTTTGAATTGCGTCTAGTGTGTCAGAAAGATTATTTTGTTTAGGGTCTCAGATAGCGCATGCATACTCAAGTTCAGGCCATGCAAATCTTATATAGGCTAGCGTTTTCAACGCTGTTGGTGCTAGACCTAACGTTCACCGAAAGAACTCGAGGACGCGATAAGCTTCCCTTGAGACCTGTGCGTCATGGCATGACCACCTAAGATGATGCGTTAAATGAAGACCTAAGTATTTGTAAGTTGTTACAGGCGGTGATTTCTGAGTTAGCAATAAGGTACTTCGAAGATAAGTCAGAGTGACGCCTGTGGAAGGAAAAGAGAAGTTTTTTCACTTTAAGCGACATTAGCCATTTATCACACCAAGATAATAAGCAATCTATATCGGATTGAAAGAGCTGGTGATCATTGTTAGTGAGTATACGACGGTAAACAAAACAATCATCAGCGAACAAGCGTATGTTAGAGCGTATGTCAGTTGGTAGATCGTTTATATAAATAAGAAATAGAAGGGGCCCGAGGACCGTGCCTTGGGGTACCCCAGAAATAACAGAGGAGCAGGAGGATGAACCTTTATTAGCAAAAACAAACTGTTGCGGTTTGTTAGAAAGTTACGAATCCAGGCAATAACAAGGGAATTGAGATTAAGATGTGAGTTTCAAAAAAAGCCGCGCTTGTGTGGAAACTTTGTCAAAGGCTTTTTCGAAGTCTAAAAAGAGGGTATGCACTAGAATGTTGAAATCAAGTTTAGCGCTTAGGTAATTATAAATAGAGCTAATTGAGCGTGACAAGATAGGCCCTTTATGAATCCGTGCTGGTTTGCGTGTAGAAATTGAGAAATTAGAAATTTCGTGATGTGAGAGAAGATTACGTGCTTCATTAGCTTTGATGGTCCGCCGGTAATGGACATCGAACAGTAATTGTGACCAGCAGATGAAGGCCCTTATTTTGGGTACTGGAATGATTTTACCCACTTTTCAGTCATGCGGTAGAATGCCTGATGATAGGGATTGCTGAAAGTTATGAGAGAGCAGGAGACTTGTGGTGTGTTTTGTGTTTTTTAGTGCCTTAACATTAATGTCATCAATACCTGCTGATGAGGTTAGTTTCAAAGAATCAATTATTTTAACAATACCATGAGGGTAAAATGATATATTGGCCACAACAGGGAAACCATAGGACGGAAAATCAGTTAAACCCCCGTCTGGTTCGCGCGTGAATACAGAACTAAAGGTTAAGCTTTTCTACAACATCCTGTTGGGCTACTGCAGGGTTATCATCGTCGCGAAGTGTTTATTGTGTTGCTAAGCTACGACTAATGCATTTCCAAAAATTGACAAGGGTTTGTGCGCAACATTCCGGGAAGTTCTGCGGGTGTTCAAAATGTTTGCTTAGATTTAAAAACTTGGTATCCAACGATATATGAGGCAGATACTGCGCCATTTCCTTTCCCCCAAAACCAATTATTATTATTATTATTATTATATTATTATTATTATTATTATTATTATTATTATTATTATTATTATTATTAGAAACTTTTTCGGCTTCGTAATATTTCATCCATGTGCTAAGGTTATTGTTTCTTCTAGCAGCCCGAAAAAACATTTTCTTCTTGTTATTGAGGTGTTTTAATATATTATTAATGCGCTCACTCACTGTAATTGTAGGAATGTACCGCTGGATGAGGTTATTCATTTTATCTTAAAGAGAAGCCAGGTAGTCTCGAGTGGTAGATCTTTGCTCAATGTCAATAAAGAACTAAGCACAGAAATGGTCAAATTCAAAGTTAATGCTGCTGTAATCGCCTTTATCACATAATGTGAGTGTTTTGGTAGCATTTCTTGGTTTTGGAGTGTGGCTGAGAAACTTGACGAGGATTATAGCATTATCATTAAGTCTTGGAAGATATGAAAGGGATGACAGGTTCTCTAGATGGGACGTTAGTATCAGATCAAATATGCTAGATGATTTTGCAGTTTCTCTTGTTGGGGAAGATACTAGTTCGGTTAAAGGAAAGGCTTGACATGTGTTCATAAAATGACATTCTCGCGGAATTTGATGCGATCTCAGAAGGGCAAGATCAGTTTATCGCAGTGAAGTTAGAATCGCTGTATATAAAGACAGTAGCATGCGGAATTTTTGAGGTTACACTGGTAATAGCGTCATGAAATAGTGGAACGAATGAAGGGTCGTACCTAGCGAAGCGTAGCTTCTAAACGAAAGCCTACTTGAACAGTAAGTATCGCACAATAACAGGAGCAAAAACCAACATCACCTTATTGTGCAGTGCTCCCTACACAGTGGAGGGACATCCAGCCTAGTGCACGTTATTTTTACAGCTTCATTTCAACTCTTTTTGACCAGTTTGGTTCAATCAGAACTGACAGTTAATTGAAGGAATTAGAGACGTCGTTCTGGCCAATTCAATTGTAATGAAGACAATGGGACGTCGCCATTTCCCGTTCCTTAAACGCGATTGTGCAGTCATATTTTTTTTTCCCCAGTCGCGCTTGTAGCACCAGGTAGGACAGCTCTCGGAGCAACTTATAAAAGCACAGAACGAAGAGATTGCTTTTGGTTGCAGCTTTATTAGAAACCAAAATCGCTTCAATGCATGCTTTCAATGCTGATCATTGAAGGTACACTGAAAACAAATTCAAGTTGGCCTGTATCCATTGGTTATCGCGTTCATTCTAATCTCATAGACAGTGCTTTCACTGAAAGATCAGATTTCATCAGCTGGAAGCCTTAAAAGAATTAAATACAGGTGCCATTACCTCCGGCTCCTGCTTGCAACCAACTTGCGGTCCTTCAAATTTGTTTATTCTTTCTTTTTCTGCGAATGCCTGAGGCCTGTCTACTTTGCTAATCACTTCCAAAATGTGATCAGGGAGCTCTTCTCTGTCATGACGACACAAGTTTGAAGCAAATGCCAGGTACAACTTGCAACGCAATTTTCTGAGCAATAATTGCGCCTTTTATACTGCCGGGAAAAAGTCATGATTCACCAGAAAGAGCCACGGAATTCATTTTTACAAAGACAAAATGCTGGATGGTGTTGTTCTTGGTGTGATCTTACCGGCCTCCATGTACAAGAACCTACGCAAAGAGGCACTTTTTTTTATTCGAGGAAGAGTATAGAAACTGAACATGGGCGTAAGGTTGAATCAGGCTTCGTTTCACAGTGCAATATGAAGGAAACGTTTTTTTTTAATTGTTTAGACGATGTCCGAGAAGCGCACTTAAACGTTACCAAAAAGCTTAAAAATACAGCGCTGACTCAAAGATGAGAAAATGGATTAAAACAAAAACAAAAAGGAAACTGGGGAGGAGGCGACAGCGCTAAACTAGCTGCAGCGGGGCCCCATTGAGAACCTAATGTTTAAGATATGAGGTCTCCTCATTTGACATCAGAGCCGAAGATACGCTTCTACGCCTGTCACGCTCCCGACAAGTCAACACCACTTAAGACACTTTCACGCGTTTGCGTGTCCCCGCGTCTATGCCAAATAGTTGGGATTCACATTCAGATTTATTTTTCCGTAGCCACTGGACCGATTCGTTAGCGCAAAGTCCCGCACGCCGCTTCACAAGGGCCCCGTTGCCACTGTAAGCCAGCCTGCACCACAAGAAATAAGCGGATGGCCTCAAAGCTCCTCGCAGGCTATTGAAATGTTCCATCTAACGATCTATGAAACACCTCTTTGGATAGCCTATAAAAGGGTGGTTAAAATAGAACACTCTAATTCGGCAAATCACGCTCAGTACATGAAGCGCACATTGCGCCTTTTCTAGCTGTTTGGAGCCCGCGGCCTCTCGTGGTACTGCGCTTAAGCGAAAGCGTCAGCTACGATGGGCAGCTCACGCCAGTTTAAAAGGCATCTAGTATTTGTCATTATTCTGCACATAATTGAAGGAACACCGACAGCAGATCCATTTAGTTTTTGTTCTCAGTTATAATTGATTCTTCAGCTTTTTGCGGATGTTTTGTAGTTTGTCCGTCTTCGAAAGACTTACCGTAAAACACCGAGCATCTTCCCACGCTCAAATGAGCGCCCACTCTTCTTTTTGCCAAGATTTTCAATCTACCTAAAAACTCGTCCAAACACCCATGCGATTATGTGCCATGTCCAGGAGAAGTTCAAGAAGGCTTATCGCAGAGGGAGCGAGAGGGTGGGGGGGGGGGGGGGGGGGGGGGGGGCTTAACGCTGCAATGAGATCACTCAGACAATATGCCGAAGGTTTAATCACCAGGTTTTCCTCTCTCCTAATAAATTCTTCGCATTATTCTTCTGTGTCCTCCCCCCCCCCCCCCCCCCCCCACCCCCTATTTATGCGATGTTCCGGTGACGGCCTTTCTACATTTAATGACCGGTCGGCGGACCAAGCAAGGACCCATTCCACCACGTGTCCGTTCTAGATTTTCCCGCTCGTACCTTACAAGTGCCTATTCCCCAATATTTCGTGATTATGTTCAATTTTTTTATTTGCTCTCGCTCGCTATTTTACGGTATTTATTGGCGAAAAATTGGATTTAAACATTTTGCCAGCCCGTTCAAACTCTTGACGTACACTCAGGGAAACCGACGCGTTCCCACCGTTTTGAAGTCAATGGGGGTGTGGCGTAGCCTCTAGGATCCGCGAATTGATATCGGTGTCGACGCACGCATTTCATTTGTGAAACCAGCCGGCGATGGTGAAACTGCGTTTCTTTTTTAGCCTTTATTGTTTACAAAAGCTCCGATTCGGTACGAGTGGGCTTTTTGTGATTAAAACTTGGTGTTCTATCCACACTTGCCATTTTTTTTTCCTCACAATGTTTCTTTAGGAGCGGCAATAGTTATTAATCTGCTAGTTAGATAGCATCCTCCAGCTCTTCATAAAGGAAATAGGAAAATTTTGAGGGCACTTAAGTCTGCTTACGTGTTCGCACGCATAGAAGGTTCGCACACTCACGGTAATTAAATCCTCCTTTCAGCTCAATCACACATTTTTTTTTCAAATTTGGCGCCTATTTCTTCTTTCCCGTCTACATACTATATCCCCGTTCAGCATATTCGGCCGTCCAACGACTTTCGCTTATAATTAATTAACTAATACTATGCGTCAAATAAACTTTTCTTTCGATTAATTATCACTCATCAAACACATTTCAATCCATTCCAAACTTTATTTCCACTCCTTTGGCTTTTTTTCAACTGCTTTCCGTCCGCGGTTGTTTTCCCGTCCACTCACTATATCGACGTCCTGTCCATTTCGAAGATTTTTCGAATTTTTTTGCTCTATTTAGTTAACCAATCATCCTATCGACACCAAATTTTGTCGGACATTACCCTCACATTATCTTCGATCCCCTACAATCATTCTTTTAATCCTAACTATTCAGAGAATGACACAACCGCTGCCGACATATTTTTCGGACACGACCTCGCCAGCATAGCCAAGTAATGCCTTCGCATTAATGACAACATCGTCTCAAAATTTGATGCTATGTCGATTTGCGCATTTCATTGCTAGCTCACGCTACTAACTCTAGATACATATAGCAAGCGCGTCATTCCTCCATGTCTAAAGAAAACGGTACAAACGTTGCCAGACTGTACTGCATCCTTATCGTCGGCTGCCAGCATCAAACTCGTCGTGGATCTAACTGATAGCTTCTTTAACGTCCAGTTATGGAACTTCAACTTTGTTGCCACTTTGATCTGTAACTATGCAGCGCCACATTTAATGTTTTTTTTCTTCTCTATTCGCAGCCGTTTCTCTAGTTCTGCTGTTCCTTGCTTCGCGGTTTTTCCGAGCCCTGTGACTGGACGTCTTAGCATAAAAATTTAGAAAATAAAAACAAAATGACAAACGCTAGAAAGATACCCAACGCGACCAAGTGTTTCGGTAAGCCACAGTCCTCAAACAGTGGTATTGAAATATGTATCATGGTTATGAACAACTGCACGATCTGCAGAGTGGTGAGGTACTTCTTCCACCAGACGCATTTGTGAACATCAAGACCTAGCATCGTTAAGAAGCACAAAAAGCACACAATGGCGTGCATGAACGCGTTTTGGCGCGTGCTCAATGCCGTTTGTCCTTCGGGAGCGAGAAGCGTGAAGAACCACCCGTTGTATACGACAATCGTGTGGTGAACGACGTGCGAGTGGTTAATGTGGGTAAACTTCTTGCGCAACACGAAGAACACTGCGTCCAGGTGGTCGCAGTAGAAAAAGAAGACGTAGATACAGCCAGTCCGGTTCCCTCAGCGGCTCCGTGTTGCCAATCATCCCGGCTACAGCCTATATTACAGCATCTAGATTTCGGCGACGTGCGTTTTTAAGCACGCAAGACACAGCACTTTTAACATCGGCGGATTATGAGCACCTTAGATATTACTGGAACAGGTAAATTTGTTGCCCTCGGCAGCTTGAAGTATTACTGACGAGGCTGCGGTGCCGCATCCCCCCTCTAAATTTCTATTTACACAAGTCGGGTTTGCCGCTCTCTCCCCTTTGTGCATTTTGCCGTGAGCCTGAATCTATTGAACATTTTTGGCTGTATTGTCGCCGATTCAAGTCTCTGAGAAAAAGGTTGCTGGAGGAGCCCTTGCAGCATCTTGGCCTTAGTTTGAGCAGCCCGCTCTTGCTATCATTTGGTGCCACCACATTTGGGTTCAGCCACAGATCTGTTTGTACCGCTGTTCTAAATTTCCTGATAGAATCTCACCGACTGCCTTGCTCAGTGTTCCAAACTTTTCTTTTCTATCAAATATTACATTTTGACTTAATCATTATTTTTTAATCCCTCTCTTTATTACTATTCTTATAACTTTGAAATCAAAACTCTCGTTCCTTTTCTGTTCATGACGAAGAATTCACCGGTGTTGCGCTCCCACGTGCTTTTCCTTTTTATTAACTGCGTTCAGGTGAATAGCCACCCGATTCTTGGCCGATCCCCCAGTGTGGGTATGTGCCATCTCTTGATATGCTAACAACAACAACAACAACATAGTACTCTCGCATCTCGTCGCTCACGAAACCCGGGAATCCCTGACACTAGAGATCGTTGTGCCCCCAGGAAGAAACGTAGCACCGAGGAATTCGGGGATCGCTCATCCGGCGGATCTGCTCAGATGGCGGCTTTTATGCTGGGCTTCGCCGTTCTGCATTCGTCGACAGGCAGGGGTAGGAGCAACTTTCTTTGTAATGTGAAGAGGAGAAAAAAAGAAAATGGCAGAACAAAACTGCAAACCTTTCTGGTTAGAGTAAACAAAACTTGAGCGTGGAGATTTAGCAAAACATCAGTATGAGCACCACATGTAGCACCTAATTAGTGCGACGTGTAATGCAGGCGCCACAGTATCATGTGCAAAGCAGCGGGGCGTTCTGTGTTAGGGGCTCTCACGAATTGATAAAAAAATTTATGTGAGTAAAATACAAACTTTTTCCTTCGCACTCATTATTCCAAGTTCTGTAGAGTGCTCAGATGGCTAATTTTTTTTCCATCGGCAAGATTCATAGCGATTTTCTTTGAAATCTGTTTTATTAGGTGCAATTTAGAGAGGCAATTACTATTAAATATTTATCGAATTTATTATTTACCCCATTTTATACATTGTTTCTTATTGCCATGAATGCATCGCATAAGGACAGCATGGTGTACACAAAGGCGTAACTATTTCCAGACACATCATAATTTCTTTAATGGTTCAGTGGAAGAGTATTGAAACATCTGAACATGATATTAGGCTTATAGAAAATTCACAGCGGTACATATAGACCACCATAAGTGGCATTGTGTATTTAATAAAAGCGCAGTCATCGGCGGGAAAACAGCTAGCTGCAAAGAGAACCAAAACTAGGCAAATGTGTAACCAATCAGATGTCCTTGTCTCGATATTGTAAACAAATTTAATTGGCGAGTTATGTTGGGATAGTTTTAAGTCAAAGTGAGATTTATTTACTTCAGTATGATGTGGACAAGGTCAGACAAAAAAACGAACGATTTTCGCTTGAGGGATTCCGAGCCCCCCTACAAGGCGTACATACAGCAAGGGCAAAAAGGAAAAAATACATACACACTACGGAACACAATATAATACAAAGAATTCAAAACCACAGATATGAACTCTTCGTAAATGCTCATTATTACACAAAGCTTAGCCGTTAACAAAGATACAAATGTCATACGTGTCACATTTGAACACAAACTCAATACAGCGGCTTACAAAAAGTGCTCTCTTGGAAATTATGAACAAGATTCCTCAAGCGAAAAACGTTCAGGGATGAATTCATTTAATAGCCAGGAACTGCATGACGGATCATGTGCTGCCCATGTTCTGTACGCAAAAGGGAATGTCCCAGTGTTCGTGTTTTCGAAATGATAAAAGCGTTGAGTTTGATTCGAGGGACGACAATTCAATCAAGATGTGATCACAGTGAGAAATGAATTTTTTATATATTATGGCTAAGAAAAATTCGTATTGGTTATGAACAGGTATAATTTTCAATCGCTTAACATTCTTCGATACGTGCGAGGTACTCAACATATGCATTGTAACGTACTGCTTTCTTTTGCGGTGTGTATATCTTTAATTTATATATCATGCATACCATATCTGCGCATTTACTTGGCATTTACTTTGCGTATTTACAGCGCATTTTCATAACGTGCTGAGCACTCAGTTGCGCATTCAGATAAGCACTTGTGGAGTGGATATCAACGGAATGGATCATCGTCATCATCATCATCATCATCAGCCTGACTGCGCCCACTGCCGGGTAAAGACTTCTCCCATGTCTCTCCAATTAACCACTTTATTTGCTGGCTGCGCCATCGTTTACCCGCAAACTTCTTAATCTCATCTGCCCAACTAACATTTTGCCGCCCCCTGCTGCGCTTGACTTCCCTTGGAATCCACTCCGTTACCCTTAAGGACCAGCGGCTATCTCGCATTCGCATTACATGCCCTGTCCAAGCCCATTTCTTCCTATTGATTTCGACTAGGATATCAATTACACACGTTTGTTCCCTTAACGACTTTGTCCACTTCTGGTCTATTAACATTACACCTATCATTTTTCTTTCCATACCTCGCTGCATTGTCCTTACCTTGAGCCGAACCATTTCCGTTAGCCTCCACGTTTCTGCCTCGTAGGTGACTACTGGTAAGATACAGCTGTTGTATACTTTGCTCTCAAGGGATATTGGTAAACAGCATTATCTGAGAAAACCTGCCATATGCGTTCCACCCCATTCTTATTCTTCAAGTTACTTCTCTCTCATGATCCGGATCAGCGGCCAATACCTGCCCTAAGTAGACACATTACTTAACTATTTCCAGCACCTCGCTACCAATTGCAAACTAATGTTCCCTTGCTAGGCTGTTGATTTTCTGCATGTCAATTTTTGGACCCACTGTTCTTCTCTTCCTGTGTAACCCATTGATCATGCTTTGCAATCCATTTCCTTAGTGACTCAGCAGGGCAATGTCCTGCGAGAGTCGCAGATCATTTAGGTATTCTTCATTAACTTTTATTCCTAACTGTTGCCGATTCATGCCTCGGAATACCTCCTCTAAGCAGGCGGTGAACAGCATTGGCCGCATCATGTCGCATTGACTGACGCCCTTCCTTATTGGAATTTAATTCCTGGTTTTTGGATGACTATGGTAGCTGTGCAGTTGCTATAGACATCGTCCAGTATTTTTACATAAGGCTCTTCTACACCGTGATTCCGCAATGTCTGCATGACTGCCGAGGTTTCCACTGAGTCAAATGCTTTCTAGTAGTCAATGAAGCCTATACATAGGGGTGGTTATATTCTGCGAATTTCTCTATGACCTTATATTCTGCGAATTTCTCTATGACCTGATTGATCGTGTGAATATGATCTATTGTGGAATATCTGTTACGAAAGCCTGCCTGATCATTTACTTGATTGAAGTTTAAGGTTTCCCTGTCTCTGTTAGCTATTATCTTAGTAAATACCTTGTAGGCAACGGACAGTAAGCTGATCGGTCTGTAATTTTTCAACTCTTTGTCGTCCCCTTTCTAATGAATTAAGGTAATATTAGCGTTATTCTAAGCTTCTGGTACGGTTGAAGTCATAAGGCACTGCGTATACAGGGTGGATAGTTTTTCGAACACAATCTCCCCTCCGTCCTACATATCTTCTGCTACTTGATCCTCACCAGCTGCTTTTCCACTCAGCATTGCTCCTAAGCTTTCTTTACTTCCTCTTTCGGTACTGACGGGATGACGCATTGCTGTTCACTACTGTCTTTCTCACTAACCTTCTGATTGCATTGGCTACTGTACAGATTTGTGTAGAAGTCTTCGACTACTTGAACCATGTTATCCATAATGCTAATGACATTGCTCTCCTTGTCTTTTAACGCCTACATCTGGTTGTTACCTACGCCTAGTTTTCTCATCGCCACTTTTAGGCTACCTCCGTTCTTCAGACAATGTTCGAATCTCTCTATATTAAACTTCCTTATGTCGGCTACCCTTGCGCCTATTTATTAACTTCGACAGCTCTGCTATTTCTATTTGGTCTCTAGAGCTAGACGCCCTCATGCTTTGGCGTTTCTTAATCAGATCTTTTGTCTGCGGAGATAGCTTGCCGGTACCCTGTCGAACCATCCTACCACCTTCTTCTATGTCACACTCCGTAATGATAGCAGTGAGATTATCATTCATTGTTCAAACATTAAGATCATCTTCCTCAGTTAAAGCCGAATATCTGTTCTGCAGCGAAATCCTTAATGCCACTACTTTCTCTTTTACCGCTAACTCGTTAATTGGCTTTCGTTTCTCTAGTTTCATCTGCTCCCTGTTCAAATCTAGGCTAATTCGAGACCTTACCATTTTGTGGTCGCTACTACGCACCTTTCCGACGACCTCCACATCCTGCACAATGCCAGGTTGAGCGCACAGTATGAAGTCTATTTCATTTTTAGTCTCACCATTGCAAACTCTTCCAGGCCCACTTCCTCTCTTCTCGTTTGCGAAAGAAGGTATTCATGATCCGTAAATTATTTCCTGTTTGCGAACTCTACAAATAACTCTCCCCTGCTGTTCCTAAAACCTACTTCATAGTCACCTGCCGCCTGGTCGCCAACGTGCTTCTTTCTTACCTTCGCATTGAAGTAGACCATCCGTATACTGAACTGTGATTTCACTTTGCTCATTGCGATCCCAAGTCTTCGTAGCAGCTTTCAACGATCTGGTCATCATGGCTGGATGTAGGTGCGTAGGCCTGTACCACCTTCAGCTTGCACCTCCTATTAGGCTTAACTGAGATAGCTGCCATCCCCTCGTTAATACAATGGAGCTCCTCTATGTTTCCAGCTATATCCTGATTGAGGAGGAATCCCACATTTAGTTCTCGTCTATCGGCTAGTCCACTACAGCACAGTATGTGTCCGCCCTTCAGTACTGTATACGCCTCACCTGTCATCCTAACTTCACTAAGCCCTGTGCCCTCACGTTTAATGCCCGCTAGTTCCTTGATCAGAACTGCTAGGCTAGCCTGACTGGATAAGACATTTGCGTTAAACGTTGCCAGGTTAAGATTCAAATGGTGGCATGTCCGGAGCCAGAAATTATTTGCACCCTCATCTGCCTCATATGTCTGACCGCCGCCTTGATCAGTTGCTCCGCAGCCACTGGGGAATGAGGGCCGAGGGTTAATTGGTTTTTTCATAGAAGGTTGTGGCCAAGTACTAAACCACGGTGGCAAATCCTGTTCTGGTTAGAGAGTGCGTTGTCAGTTCTGGTCACCAAAATCAGGCCGCACCCCAGGCCCGAATATGCAAATTCCATCGACACGCGGAGCTTGTTTTTTCAAACCCGGAGGAAAATTGCGCGTACCTTGGATTCGAGCCCGGGTCCTCTTGCAAGCGAGGCGGATGCTCTACCTTTACGCCACCGCTGCTCTAATGCACAGTGGATATTGTACACGAAAAATTCAGGGGGGGGGGGGCACTTAGTTGACATAAAGGTGCGGTAAGGCTAAGCCTTTAGCGCGGTGTCGCTGCTTGTGTGACTGATTTTTGGTTAAGATTTTAATAAATACACAATTGTTTGTGAATCTTAAATACTGGAGACTCTGGAGGGCGTTTGGGAGGCACCGTCTGATTCGACGCCTTTCTGGAAACACTCTCCAGCGTCCTAGGCAAGGAGAACTCCATATGCGTTGGCAGGAAGTAGTGTAGCCACTTCCTGCTAGTTCCAGCCAGGAAGTAGCGTAGTCTGTGTTCCTTGAAACAGTTTTGAATTTCTCACGTAAGTGAAACGCGTGCCCGCTCTTGATGTTTGAGAGTGCAGTGCAGGACATGTTTGTGATCAGTTGTAAACTCTCAAAACAGGCAATGAGACAAAAAATCAGGAAGTAGCGTAGTCGTGAGCACGCTCGGTTGCGGAACGGAAGGATGGCGGTTTGAATCTCACCGTGCACAAATATTTTTTATCTTATCGAGTTGAAGAGCGTAACGGGCGGACGGACGCGAGCATGCGCCATTAAAGGCTTTCGCGTTAATGATATATCCAGGCGAATAATGGTAACCGATCACGAGATCACTAATTGACGTATGGATGGTTAAGTACACTTTTTCGATTTCTACTAATATTTTTGCTCGCTTTAAAGAATCCCACGTGGTTCAAATTAACTCGTACTACTCATGAATTAGGCGCCTCACTACCACAACTCTTGCTTGGTATGGAAGAAAAAGGAAAGAGATCATTTTCGCTCACAGCGCAACGCGAACGGGACACAAGACGAAGGACTAGCACAAACAGGCGCTGACTATCAACTGGTTTTTTATTGAAGAACGAAAAGCGTATAAATGCAAACACTGAACTACTTATCAATCAACAAAAAGTTATCTGGAAGGCACGTGCGAGGTTAGATAGCTCAATTCCCTCTCGGATAACGTTATGGAAGGGCTGCTGATACATTTTGCGCCGTTGTGGTTAATATAAAAAGCTTCCATAACTTCGCGTGTTAATTTATTGTTTACCACAACGGCGCAAAATGTATCAGCAGCCCTTCCATAACGTTATCGGAGCGGGAATTGAGCTATCTAACCTTCCACGTGCCTTCCAGATAACTTTTTGTTGATTGATAAGCAGTTCAGTGTTTTTATTTATACGCTTTTCGTTCTTCAATAAAAAACCAGTTGATAGTCAGCGCCTGTTTGTGCTAGTCCTTATTCTTGTGTCCCGTTCGTGTTGCGCTGAGAGCGAAAATAAACACTTACCAACTCGGCCAAATTTCCGCCTTGCTGAAAGGAAAGAGAAAAGGATGAACGGAAAGGCAGGGAGGTTGACTAGGCGACGCCCAGTATTCTAACCTGCATGCACGTAGGAAGAGGAACGGAGTGAGAGATAGAAACTGGAGAAGGGAAAGGGAGATCACTTTTTGATGTGTCCTTGGCCCATTACTAAGAGGGTACACAGAGCACACACTGAGAATTGGCAACCTTGAACTTTGTGGGGCCTGCAGTGCGGTCTGAGACAGGACCGCTCCGCTAGCTGGGACAACAGCTGCGGGCACGAAGAATAACACATCGAGGATCAGCCAGCCGGCAAAGGTGTGTATTGGGGAACTCCCCAACTGGTTGTCTCCTCGGTACAGCACTGCTGGCGGCAGGCGGGCGAGCAACGCAAACGGAGTGGCGTCACCTTGACAATTGCGGCCCCCAGCGTGGTCCAGACCCGTCCGCCCGCATCGCCGTCGCTCAGTCGTCTCTGCCACCGCCAACTTCCGCATTGCCGCCGAAGACAAGTGGTGGGGGAGAGGAGGTCCTCCTCTCCCCCGCGTTCGCCGCTACCGTTCGGAGGGAAGATGAGGGGGGGAGGGGGTTGCTGCAGCGGTGTGCCACAAGAAAAGAGCCGATCCCGGCTGGCGAGGGAAACGCCGATTGCCGCAACGTAATCCTGACTCCTTCACGGAAGAAAAACGATCCGCTAACTAATGCAGAGCATACCATCTAACGTCAGCGCTTACTGCAGCCGCCAGCAGCCAACGCGCATTGGTAGATGGCGCTGCTGTCCTAGATGCAGGCCGCTGAGAGTGGTCTTAGTGCATCGGACTAACTGCCGATGCGCATTGCCGGCCGTAGTAAGCGGTAAGGGAAGACGGCACACTATGCAAAACCGGCAGGCCATCCCGACGTGCATCTTCCACATTAACCTCTGAGAAAGGAGCCAGTTCGGCCTGTACATGCCCCTACTCGTCTCAAGAAATTGTCGAAGAAGGAAAGCTTGGGGTCCAGTGCCCGTTCGCAGGAACGAAACCGATTGATGTACTGAACACATGTCCGGAAGATGGTCGGTTCGTTTCTTGTCACGAAACGAAACAGAAGCATAAATAATTTTGACAGGTTGCAGAGCAAGGGTGGGTTTTGCGGCAGCAATTAGGCGAGGTACATTTAGCTGCGCCCCGCAAATTACTAGCGAGCCCATCTTTCCTCGCCGGTTCAATTTTCGCAGCGTCCACCAGTCTTCCTGGCACACCACTGCTTGTTCTTGCGGTGGCCAAGGCTACTCTAAATTGACGACGCTTCCGAAGCTTTTCTTCAGTAATTTCGCGGATTTATCACGCTGACGACTCTTAATGATATCATTAAAATGCACGACTCTGGGCGCACGCACCTCCGTCTACTCATTCGGCGGGGTCCATTTGTTTTAATGAGCGAGTCGTAGCTCTAGAATCTTTGCGAGTCACTGTAAAGGTCCTTTGCGCCTCATTATGTTTAATTTCGGGAAAAGATGCAGGGGGGAAAAACGGAGGCAACATTTAGCGCTCGCAAAAGAGGGTTAAAAACTTAATGCCACAGAAAGAGCATTCAAGCAAAGACTTACGGACCTTTCACTACCCCCTGAAAATCTCAATTTTGAACTGTGAGCTAGGAGAGCACGAAAGCTCTTTGTATATACCTGCGCTCCCTCCTGTTCTGCGAGATGTTCCAGCAGTTCATTGTTCATTATGGCGGTGGCCCTAGACGTCTGTGTGAAAGCGCTATAGATATTTTCCGGATGGAAGCATGGTGGAGCTTCTTTGGCACCAATCGGAATACTGAGGTGCCCGGTATTACTGACCATAGAGCATTGTTTCTTTCCTTCTTCCTTTAATTTTTATTTCATTGAGACGACGACACCAAATAAAGATCACGCTGGCGTTGTTGGGTGCCAAGTCTTGGAATTGAGGCACAAATCGATTCATGGTTTCAACAGCGGTGGACGGCTCCCAAAGGTTCGAAGTTGTGCTTATTGGTACGAATCTATGATGTACTCATTGCGCAAGTAGATAGCGCAAGAGCATATTCAGAAAATCTCCCCCCCCCCCCCCCCCCCATCCCTGCGCGTGCACGGGTATGCGCCTTTTGCCAAGGACACAAAAGCGACTATCTCTAGTAAATGACGATTGCAGAACAATGAGCTATCCAATCTGGCGCGTGCATTTCGTTGCTTGTGACTTGCCAGCAAGACAATGGGTAGTTTTTGCGCGCAAATTTTGTCGCGAACTTTTTCCTTGGGAATTGTTCAGTATTTTTTTTCAGTTCAGTTCAGTTTCATTCCTTCGTGTTCTTTTAGGTATATCCTTTTTCCAAAAAAAAAGGAACCAGAATATGTAGCTTTTGTCATTTACCTCTTTATGCCGTTGCTTATTTCGCGCAGTGATTCCAGATTGCTTTTTTACGTGCCTGCTGGTGTCGTGGTATTTCTGGCATAAACTGCGAGAGCTTGGCCGGAGCTAGAGTTGCCGCTAGTTAAAACCACCGTGCCGAACATAAGAATAAAATTGACAGAATCCAACAATTAAGAAATGAAGGTCGATTTGAGTAATGGGCCTAATGCGACTTTGCGCGTTAGCATGGTGCAGCCATTGTATTTCAATGTTTATCTTGGTACTGTATTACTTTATCATGAATGTTCTTTGTTATCCATGATATTACTATGTGATTAAAGTTGCACATAAATTGCATCCGGTGTGTTATGCGTGTTTTCACAGCAAGGATGAAGCACAGGAGATATCCATAATGGAGTTAGCGCCTAAAACGAGGACCAATGTGGGAGAAAGACACAACACAAACTTCTTTCCCCCACCTTGGTCCTTGTGTTTGGAGCAAACTACATCATGAATAAGACCCTACTCTCCCAACATTCCACCGTGTAGCACAGTACATACATGACGCAATGTTTATTACAGTCTTTCGTTGCATGCATATCAGTAACGGTTCCACTTAAATTGTAACAGAATAGCTTGTGATCGGTAAAGTAGCTAGACACACATGAAACATTGGAAATCAGAGATTCTCTCTGAACCACAAAATCCATGCAGCTTTTCTATCACGTAGAAACCATACTTTCTGGTGTAACCGGATAAAAATTACACATGGCGCCCTATATAAAAATTTAACCCATTAGGATTTTTATTTTAAAAACTTTTAGAGATAGGTCGGTGTTGTCTGCTGAGGTGGATTGTAGAGAAAACCGAACATTATGTAGGTAATGTTAATCGATAAATAAACGATTAAATAAAGCTAACGAATCTACGAAGACGCAAGCTTCTATTCCGAAATTGAGGGCTGTTAGCATGAAAGGTAAGCTCTGTTTTTAAATTTTCCTAATCTGAATTGTGTTTCAAAATATAGAAAGTACACGATGCGTATTTTAAATCTCAGTGAGTATCTCGGTGAACGGATACTAAAAATAGCGTTTGTTGAACTTCTTAAGCATCAAATAAGGCGCTCTTGGTGTATTTGACGATGTAGAAGCAATTGGCTTGATTTCAGTGAAGATACCAGGCACAGCAACACTATTTTATATTTAGTTAATGTGTGCAAGCCTGCTCAACATGCTTTTAAATGCGTATATTTGAAGAGCGGAAAGTTGGGCTAGTTGGTTGAAATGCATACTGAAGAAGTTGGCGCGGAAAAACGAGGACAAGCGAGACAAACAAAGACGAGCGCTACTCACAACTGAAGGTTTATTCCAGACAATGCTCGAATAAATAGTGAAACCAACAAGAACAAAAACAAACAAACGTCATGAACACCATAAGTTACCCCGTGAATCCCAATGATTTGGTTAGGAACAGATACTCCCTATCAGAGAAGCGGACGGAAGTCTGACTAATGCACTTATCGCTACTGATGCGCATATGAAAGGCTTCCATGAGCTCCCGCGTGAGTTGCTCCCTGTGCCTGAATAGGGTGGTCGTTTTTTCAAAAAGCGGTTTACACTGGATTTTCTTTTCCTTGTCGTTTGTAATGCACGTGCGGCAATGTTTAGGGAGGTTATCAAGAGAATCTCCCCCGAGCAATCTTCGGTGCTCTCCTAATCTCTCGTTGACGCATCGTCCAGTTTGGCCGATGTATAGAGCGCCACACTCCACTCCAAAGTCATAAAGAACGGGATAGTCACTTCCTGTCTAAAAGCGGCAATCACCAAGTCTTGCTCACATGCTATCAAGGAAAGCGTCGAGTCCCAGGTGAAGAGGCTGAAAGAAAGCGGGTACCCTCAGCATATAATTGTGGAAGCTTGTGGAAGATTGGTAAGGTGGGTCAAGGATGGGTCGCGACCTAACCTCCGGGAAAAAGAGCGACAAAAAAATTTTGCAGTCATACCATATGGGCACAGATTGGCGCATGGACTGAAAAATGTTGCCGGGTGTTATCAAATTCCGATTGTGTTTTCCGCCCCTCGGAAGTTGGGAGCAATCTGTTCACAGGTGCACAAACGGATGGAAGAATGAGGCGAAAGAACGGTGCGAAAAACAAGAAAAACAAGAAATGAATGCAACATCAAACACAAAACCCCGTTCGTTACCTGTGCCAGGGGGGTTGTGTACAGATTGCCGTTGTCGTGTGGCGCTCTATACATCGGCCAAACTGGACGATGCGTCAACGAGAGATTAGGAGAACACCGAAGATTGCTCGGGGGAGATTCTCTTGATAACCTCCCTAAACATTGCCGCACGTGCATTACAAACGACAAGGAAAAGAAAATCCAGTGTAAACCGCTTTTTGAAAAAACGACCACCCTATTCAGGCACAGGGAGCAACTTACGCGGGAGCTCATGGAAGCCTTTCATATGCGCATCAGTAGCGATAAGTGCATTAGTCAGACTTCCGTCCGCTTCTCTGATAGGGAGTATCTGTTCCTAACCAAATCATTGGGATTCACGGGGTAACTTAAGGTGTTCATGACGTTTGTTTGTTTTTGTTCTTGTTGGTTTCACTATTCATTCGAGCATTGTCTGGAATAAACCTTCAGTTGTGAGTAGCGCTCGTCTTTGTTTGTCTCGCTTGTCCTCGTTTTTCCGCGCCAACTTCTTCAGTATGCGTATATTTGAAGTTTGATATTCCGAACGCCATTACCGATTAAGAGAATTTAAAATCTGGGCTCACCTCTGATTCTGACCACCTTCTGTGTTATAATAGAACTTTAGTCCTTAAAAAAATTTATTAGATTTCTAAGTAAGTTAATTGTTCAGTTAGTAATCAATGCGAGATACATAAAACCTACCTTGCTGTACAATCTAGCTTAACAGACCGCATCAACGTATCTCTCACACTTTTAAAAACAATCTGTAAAGGTTAAAACATCCCACTGTATATACACCTGGCAATTTGCCGACAATCCTGTTGTCAGGCTGCCACCTACCCACCGGAGTTCGGCTTTCTTTGTGAATGTGGGCTTTAGTGCTAGTGCGCTAGAAGAAATATATATGACTTGCTTTAATGGTAGCTTATTGCGCAGAGACAGCTGAGTGAATTGACAAGCAAAGAGAGTTTGTCTGAAATTATGCTGTGGCTGTCCATTCGTGCAAGTCCAACCACGCAGAATCAAGACCTGGGTAATGCAAAATCAGCCGGCAGTAAGCACTTCCAAAGTTTAAGAAAACAAGTCGCGGTTGAAGCAGTTAGAATACCGCCTGAATGAATGAATTAATTAATTAGTTAATTGAAGTCTATAAAACATTTCTTGGTTGATTAAACGAAACAAGCTCCAAATGGCAACTTTACTAATTCTGGATTTCAAGGACTTGAGCAGGAAGTCGTCATATTTAATTGACAATAGCTGCTGCGATGCCTCAAAACTGTCCACCGTTTTCTCTAGGACTAACAACACGAGTTTCCTTTTGATGTTAAGGAGACGGACAACTAAACACGGGGTAACGGTAGTTTTCGCGAAGTATTTCCCTGCTTTGTGCTTCCGACAATGCTGATATCTTTACGCCATCTTATAGCCCTCCCACTTTCAGTTCAATGTGGAGCCCAAAATTACACACAATGTATTTAAATGACGTAGAAAAAGACAGGCGCTGCAAGTGATGGAGAGAGCAAATGCTTCAACGGTGCCATCGCATTTCGCACAGGTTGTTCCAGGTGACTCAAATTTGGTACTGTCACGCGGCCAGGCAGTAAGGCACAGAAGCCAGATAACAAATGTAAGGCGTATCACAGTACCAAAGACAGCCAGTGATAAAATCAGGATGCAGCAATGAAAATGGCGAGTAGCAGCAGCAAAGAAATGGACAATGTTGCCCAAACAAACCTGAAAGCTTTCAGGGCAAGTTATGCCAGCGTGTTGACTCCGCTGCAGCGAAATGAGGCATACACGGTGACGACTTCTTTATGTAGCTGAAGGTGGCGCTTTAGTAGTTTCGGCCGTAACGAAGCACCTGTCGTAGCCCACTGTTAAAAGCAGTTTGAACAGATGCGATCAGATCTCCGGCAGGCGATGGTACTCTGCACGTAGCCCACTGTTAAAAGCAGTTTGAACAGATGCGATCAGATCTCCGGCAGGCGATGGTACTCTGCACTCTGCACGTAGCCCACTATTGAGAGCAGTTTGAACAGATGCGATCAGATCTCCGGCAGACGATGGTACTCTACACTCTGCACGTAGCCCACTGTTAAAAGCAGTTTGAACAGATGCGATCAGATCTCCGGCAGACGATGGTACTCTGCACTCTGCACGTAGCCCACAGTTAAAAGCAGTTTTAACAGATGCGATCAGATCTCCGGCAGGCGATGGTAATCTGCTCTCTGCACGTAGCCCACTGTTAAAAGCAGTTTGAACAGATGCGATAAGATCTCCGGCAGGCGATGGTACTCTGCACTCTGCACGTAGCCTACTGTTAAAAGCAGTTTGAACAGATGCGATCAGATCTCCGGCAGGCGATGGTACTGTGCACTCTGCACGTAGCCCACTGTTAAAAGCAGTTTGAACAGATGCGATCAGATCTCCGCCAGACGATGGTACTCTGCACTCTGCACGTAGCCCACTGTTAAAAGCAGTTTGAACAGATGCGATCAGATCTCCGGCAGACGATGGTACTCTGCACTCTGCACGTAGCCCGCTATTAAAAGCAGTTTGAACAGATGCGATCAGATCTCCGGCAGACGATGGTACTCTGCACTCTGCACGTAGCCCACTGTTAAAAGCAGTTTGAACAGATGCGATCAGATCTCCGGCAGGCTATGGTACTATGCACTCTGCACGTAGCCCATTGTTAAAAGCAGTTTGAACAGATGCGATCAGATCTCCGGCAGGCGATGGTACTCTTCACTCTGCACTCTGCACGTAGCCCACTGTTAAAAGCAGTTTGAATAGCTGTGATCAGGTCTCCGGCAGACGATAGCGCCGATTAGGGTAAATTCACGTTCCCAGCAGGAAACATGGCAGTATCTTATAACATAACATAACATGACCCATAACAGGACCCATGGCATAACATGACCCAGATTATGGGTCATGTCACGCTAGCGTGTTGACAACACTGCGGCTTCTCCCAAAAGACTGCATCTGTAGAAGCATCAAGTTAGCTTGTTTTGCAGTTTTGATGAAAATGTAAGTACGGGTTTGTAAACTCCGTTTTTTAGCCTATCATACCCTTCAAGCTGGCTGCTTCAAATCCTTGTTCCAGTGATATTACAGTTCAATTACCGTTCGGCTGCTGAAACCGAAATAGCGTGAGAGGTAAATTTTATTATAAATTATTTAGCGGTCGTGGCGAACACCACGCTGTGATTCATGCATAGTAGTGTCTTCCGCATCTTTGCAGAGACGAAAACATGCCACCCACCAAATTAAGCTGTCTATACTCCTTTAAGGTATAAAGCGGCTCGCCTCGTTCAAGGCTGCCAAGTGCGGTGACGAAGTCGTCGTCATTGCATCAGGCAAGCCAGAATGACAAGGCCCATGCAGTGCCCTTGGCAATTGAAGAATGCACAGGTACTTGGTCCTTTAAAATGTAGCAGTGCTTCTTTCCACAGCCTGAAGTAGCATGCTAAGTTTACATCCAGGCAAACCTTTGATCGGTTGATTAAAATCTCTCCTCTCTTCCTCTCTTTACACAACGAATCTGCGGCGATCTAAAATTAGTAATTTCGCTCGATAAAATTTAAACCTAACCTTTGCAAAGCACAAAAATTCAATCTAAGAAGAGCTCGTGTGCAATACCATTTTGTGGCTCAAGTTCATATATGACCATTGGTACCATAGAATAGCTACATGCTAGCGTTATATTTATTACGATGCTTTTCTACAAACGGAAAAGTGCGAGCTGAATAATTAACGCACGCATAATATCATTTGCGACTTATTTTAATACGCTTTGATGTACCCTTACTACTTATTACAAAATTCTTCGCCTTGTGATCTTCTCAAGAGCAATATAGGACGACTGGAGTTTCTACTGAATTTGAGATGCTCAAACATATTGTCGGCATTAGTTTCAGCTATTTCGACTTCATTTCGTGTTAAGCTCTTCAGATTCGGAGGTTCCTGAACTCACCCTGCCGCTGCAGTCATCAGGATGATGATGAATGTGGATTTTTATGGTGCAAGGGCATCTATGGCCAAAGAGCGCCAAGGCACAAGGGTTTTTCGACTTCTCAAGGTGGGGTCAAAGACCCATTCCCAAGCATTTCGCCTAATTAGGCCGAACACCAGACCGGGGGAAAGCTTGTACCCATTGTATCACCGGTGGGTACCCGGTGGCACTGGGCATCGACCCCCGCAACTCTCGCATGCGAGGCGGATGCTCAGCCACTTGGCCACCGCTGCGGTAGTAGTCAAGATCGAAGGAGGTAAAAGTTATAGGTCCAATCCACCATCATCTAATGGCGTTGGCGTTGTTGGACACAATCCGCAGTCTTTAACGACGAAGGCTGGTTGGTTGAACATTATTCTATCCCACACGCCGTATTTCAGGGAAACAATGTCAACGCAGTGACCAGTGTACTTCAGTTAAATTCTGCTATGTCTAGAACAGTTGTAATGCACGCAGTTCATGCACTGTACTGAGTGTAATGTCTCAATCGACTTTAGTAGCACAAGCCTTTTAGATTCGTTGTCATTTATTATATATGTATTACTCAAGAATCCGTGATCTACGTTAGCTGAGCAATGCACTTGTTTAACACCTCCGCCCGGCTTCGCGTATCTGCTTTTTGAAAAACGAAAATAAAACGAAAGGAATGCACAAGATAAAAATGGAAGGAACAGAGACAGGTGTGAGTTGCCTACTATGCTCTGAAATGTACAACCTGCTTTCGCTGTCTCTAGCTAGCAAGGTTATCTTGGTTGAACTAGCCGCGAGCCCACCAACGCAAACACAGTCTGCAATGAGGTGAAGGTTGTCGTTCACATGTCCACCGCCGAAGGCTATAATTCGTACCAGATAACACCGTGACTTGCTTTTCCCTTGAGATTTGGGGTGGAAGACAAAAAAAAGAGCAGTTAGACTTATCTGTTCCCTTTTCTACTCTCAAAGTAAGCTGCGACGGGAGAGTCGAACCCACTTAGGTCTAGCGTGAAGCAATGAAGTGCACATTCGCGGAATGTGCACCTGCGGCAATGCACACAGCAACTGTACACCGCAAAGCAACAGACATCAGGAATGTCATCCCATTTATATCTATATTTAATCACCATAGCCCAAATACGATTATTCCACACCAGATCACGCGCAGTTATGAGTCTTACAGCACACAGCATGTACAGCAGAACATTTCACAAATACACGCGGTTCAATCTAAACATGAATGAGCCTGTGTGGGAATAAAAAGGGAGTATGCACTCCAATCCCAGGGGTGGATTTGCCAATAGTGAATATTTACCGTTGGGAACAGAAACAGGTTTCCTCTTGAAATCATGCGAAGTTCTAACACTTACGAAGATTTTAGCCAATGTGTTGATCGGCTCTAATTCCTGATTTCAAGAACACCTCTTCCTCGTTTAATAGCCTCATTTGATTGCGGACTGGATCAAGTTTCTATGCTTAGCGGTAGAAATATGCCTACGGTGCACAGAGTAAGCATTCAGCATATTTAGTGGGCGAAATATACCGCGGGACACGGCCTGCGTACCCTGTTCTTAAAAGTCAGTGCGCCAGAGGGCAGCTTACTCCCGTGTTGCTCCCATATTGGTTAATTCCTGTTTGGAGTGCACAACACCAGCATACACTGGTTACACTAGCCCGAGATAGACAGCTAAACAACCCTGATACAGTTTGCAAATACGAAGGAAGTTACAATACAGTAAATCATTCATTCAATCTTGCCATTCACAACTATCTCAGCGGCCCTGCCGTCTCCACCCCTAAGGCTGGCTGGAACCGCATATGTGGATTTGACGCCGTAAGTCTTGACATAAAAGTTTACAAAGAGGCAGAGAATGAGGAACGTCTGCACGTTGCCCATTATTATCAGATGTCTTGGGAAGCCACAATCCACGAACAGTGGTATGGACAAGTGTACCATAATTAATAAAAACTGCACGATCTGTAGAGCGGTCAGGTACTTCTTCCACCAGAGGTACTTCCGTACTGCGGGACCTAGCGTCGCCAAGAAATAGTAGGAGTACATGATGAGGTGCACGAATACGTTCAGGCACATGCTAAAAGCGGGCTGACCTTCTGGTGCGAAGAGCGTGAAGTACCACACGTTGCCGGCCACGATCATGTGGTGCAGAACATGCAGATGCGTAACATGGGTGAACTTTTTGCGCAGTACGAAAAACACCGTGTCCAAAAGGTCTAGGTATCGAAAGGCGATATAAATCCATCCCGTGCGGTAGTAGTCGCGCATCTCGTCGGTCATGAATCCCGTGATGCCCTGGCACCAGAGGTTGTAGTGGCCGCCCGGAAGGTAGGTGAACTTTAGGACCAGGCAGAGGAACCGCATGCCAACGGCCACCAGAATCAAGTTGTATATGCGCACGATGCTGAGGATTTTGAAGGGCTCGCGGTTCTTCATCCATCGGGGGCCGGCAACCTTGACGAAGTACAAGTACGACGCAAGCACCGTGAACATGAACAGGGGGCTCGTCACCACAGGGTAGTCCCGGGTTCGGGGATCGCCCATCTGCCGGATGTGCTCGGATAGCGTGAAGGGGTTGATGCTGAGCTTCATCGTGGTGCTAGTGCCGTGATGCGCGATGGCGGGAGAGTTGTGCTGCGAAGCAAGCAAGAATGCAGCATTAGTTAATACAAGCGTTCAGGTTAGGCTAATTGTATTCCTCAGTTATCAGACCTCGTAACTTGCACCAAAGCACCCGAATGCTTCATTCCAGCATAAATCAATAAAGTGAATCGTTCTTATCGTGGCGGAGGGAAACGCTCTTGAATCGAAGCTGTAGCACATGTTCAGCTTTCTTGGACATGACGTTTATCTGCGAGGAAACTGTAGAATATTCTAACACAATTACAGACATGTTGTACCTAACCAAAACCTAAACTTCGCCTTAAGGGTATGACGGGATAGCATTTATCGGTCCGTCCAGCGGTCCGTGGTCTTCTTTGCGCATGTAAAGAAGCCTGAAGAAGCAGAAACAGAAGTCCCCCTTGGAAGAAACGCCAACCCGTGGGTAAGTGCGGCAAAGCAGGCAGAGACGGCAGCAGAAACCAGGGCCCCCTTGGAGACACCCGAACGGCGGCACCAGAAAGTGAGCGAACAAACGGCCACCAAGAGCAGGCGCTTTTAATTGGCAGCGACACAAAGGGGAGCCGCGCGGTAGACAACAAACGGCGCTTCTGCTCTACATTTGAGGGCCGGCGAGCGGTCCCTCTCCCGAACTCCGGAAGTCGGCCAACGCGCAAGCGGCGAGGGGGGGGGGGGGGGGGGGGGGGGACGTGTCCACCAAGCAGCCATGCGCGCGGCGCTGGGGGGGGGGGGGGGGGGAGGGGGGCGTCTTGTGGACACTGAGGGGAAAAAAAGCGAGCGGACGAGGCCAGTAACAAAAGAAGAGTCCTCGAAAAAAGGCGTGTGTAATCTTTCCTGAATACAGCCAAAGTTTTTCTTACCGTAATTCTGTTTCTGTCCCCGTGCGATTTATGCGTCATAATTCGAACCCTAAAGTTTACATTTCAAAGTTGTAGTATTATCGTTAGATTGAAAAGCTACTATAGAGTATCACTTCGGAAACACGGACACTGTACTTCCTTTAAAAATAAGATAACGCTTAAACTACACTTAACAGTGCAGTGCTATAGCATTAGATATCCCTACAGCCGAAGTGCTCCCGTTATGTCACGTAGATATTGTCTACGTGCCTATACCGGGGGATTTTTAAAACTTCACAGAATTTGACTTTTAGAATTGTGAGAAATGCTTCGGTATGGTCTGTTGAGCAAGATTTTGCAGCAAGGCGAGCATTATGTACCTCGTACGGGTCAATACTAAAACGAATAATAAACTAAATCTAAGGAATGAACTTTTTAGTTTTGGTTTTAGGAGCCAGGTTATATTGCGAAATTGATGCTCGTCAACACGGATGGTGTGCTGTGTTTTAAAATTTTCTTAATCAGCAGTGTAGTTCTTAATATCGAGCATCAAAAATGCGCATTTCAAACCTTGCTGCTTGCTGAATTGGCTTCCCTATTTACCTCCTTATAATATGGCGTCTCTGCGCATGCTATCGTCGCCGAAATCAAGTTAAAATCAGCATCCCCAGCTTGACCAAGTGCGCTCGTATTTGATGCATTAAATGTGCAGAAGATGCCATTTTATTAAAAAAATGAGGGAATGCCAACTCAACGAGCTTTTAAATGTGTATTTTTCACGCTTAATATTTCTAAACACATTGCCGATCAATGAATTTAAAAAACGGGCCTGACCTTCTATGTCAACAGCCGTCAACTTCGCAATATAACCTTGCAAGCTAGAATGAAACATAAGTGTATTCAATAATTTGAGTGATCAATCGTTTTATTATTCATCCATACGAGGTGCGCAATACCCGCCATGCAGTACAATCCAGCTCAACTGACCGCATGAATGTTTCTCTCAGACTTTCTACAATAAAAATTTTAACGTTTTATAAAAAAATCAACATGTATATGCGGTATTCGACATTCTCTAATTTGTATTCACAGATCGCGGCATAGTCCTCATACTATTCGCGGTGAAGTGGTTCAGCCGTTAAGTGATGCACCATGGACACGCAGGTGATTATTTCCAACATAGCCACCGCTTTGGCTCTTGAGACACAGGTTGCTCTTCCAGAGCGACTTCTCGCAACCAGTTATTAACTTAACTCCACCTGCCAGAGTGAGCAGTTTACTTACAATGCGCTGGGCAGGTTTCCACCTGCCACAGTGGGCAGGTTCGGATGACGTCCCAAGATCACATCTTGGGATTTCTGTGGGGACATTTCTCTCACGCCACCGTCAACGACGAGGACCTGCCGTCTAGGTTATAGTATTCAGTGTCGTTCCCACCTTGGCGGGCGCCAGTTAAATTAATGTCTGGTCGCGAGAGATTGCTCGGCAAGAACAACCTGGTTTTCAGAAGTCCCACCAGGGGTCTTGCTTGATATAGCCACCTTCCGGGGCAGTGACGCATGGCTAATCCAGTGCACCATTGCCCCAGGAGCTGCATGAGAACTCGCCGCGATCTGTGTATTTAGAGAGGGACGAATTCCGCATAAATGGGCGTGTAGGCGGAACCTAAGCAACACACAAGTAGTGCTTTCACGGAAGGAATCTCTAATGCGATCGCATGGTACGCTAAATGGTCCGTTAACGTTATGTGATGGTGAAACATTGAACAGTATACGTGTCTGTAAAGTGATACGCAGAGTACACTAGGGCGCTGAAAAAAACCAATAACGTTATCGTGTCATACGCTTAAGGCGGAGCTTACTTGTCCCCTTAAGTTTCTGGTTGCTATCGTGGAATCGCACTACACGCGAGAAATTGGGTTCATAGACATTGTCCCCTTGAAAAATGCGCTTGCCCAGAATTTCTGAGTGTGATTGCTCATTATGGATGTCTTGGGTCCGAAACTGCTGGCATAACATGTCCTGCAGAAAGACACCATATTAACGTGAAGACTTCTTGCTTAATTACTTTCGTTATTCATGTTTTAGCTTCTTGGAGTAGGTAGGTTTGCCTGATGCGCATAAGAATATAAGGCATACGAAAGAATGAACTCTCAGAAGTGTCTATATTGTAGGTCATGACGCGCGCGAAAAACATTGACAGTGTGTTTAAGAAAGTAAAGACACTGCTCCGTTTACCTTGTTTTGGAAACGACTCCATTACCTCAGGGGACATAGGGCTAAATTTTCACCAAGTCACATGGCCTGACCCTTCAGTTTTCGTCTTGATTTCAGCTAATAGGCACCCAACTAACATTTTCACCCTAGCCCGCTGAGCTGCCTTTTGTTCTCCTAAACAGACACTAATGACAAAAGGGAGTTGGCCTGTATCGACAGACTGCCACATCCTAACGACAGAAAGACCGCTTTCATCGGAAACAGAGAATTTATAGGCCAGGAAAGACGAAGATACGACATGCGGCAGTTGCCAACAGTGGCCGAATTTATTTCATTTCATTTTCCACCTCTTGATTTCTCCATGAGTTATATTGGAAGGGGCGTGTAATATAAATTAGGGGGGCACCTTAGCTCCGCCTTAATGCTCCCTTCAACGGACTCTCTTCATGCGCAGACACGTGCACCAATCAACTTAATTAGCGCACCAAATCACATGATATGATATGCCGCGTGGTACATTCATCAATGATCGCCTGGCGTCGTCTACTATTAGTACGCTTTGAACCATACCTGATCACTAATTGAGTAAAATCAAATCCTCCATATACATCACTACGATGCCATCGGCAAGTGAACACGCCTAGCGAGTAGCATGTCTCACTCGCCGCCAAACATTCACAGGTTCGTATCCCGAGAAAAATTCGATAAATATTTCTTTGATCGGAAATAATTTACATTATAAAGTTGCATCATTTGTGATATGACGTGACCTTAAATTTTCAATAAATGTAATGTTTTATTTCTTTAACTCCACAGATATGCGGGTGACGTCACGCCAGAGTGTCACTGTACAACGACGCCACTCTTAAGCTGAACGGGACCCTTCACTCTATCGCGTTAAGAGCTTAACAAGGCATCTTTAAACACTTACCACCCTAGGTAAAACACGGCAGTCTAAATGTGCATAGATTACGCGCGGACAGGAACTAACAGGTGAACAAATTTAATGCAGTACATAACCATATAACAGAATTTCAATTACGCACAGAAATGAAAAAACGAAGACACGAAAGGATGTGCACTGAAGTAAATATAAAGTGTTGCGTAGTGGAATCAACAAAACAGGCACATGAAAAAAGAAGCCAAACAACCATTTCTGGATAATAAAAATTTATCCACACAGAAGGATGCACTACACTCCAACAGAGAATTATTTTCAAGCAATTATTTTACTCAGGTGTTTTAATGATGATCGTGACACGCCAACATTGTGTGCTACAAATTTGTTAAGGAGGCGTGGGAAAGTGTTTTATATGCTTAGAAAATCAAAGTTTGTTCTTCAGGTTCGAAGGTTTCTTAGTTTAAGTTTTCGGCTCCGGTAGGTCAGTGCATTTGGTGTGACCGTGTGGTGTCTAACCATGTGACGTTTGTCGCGGAAATGAACAGTGTGAGCCCTAAAATCAAGACTGTATACAGACAGTAATGCACGTTTCTGCAGAGAACAAACGCTTTGCTTATTAACTCTAGTGATTGTTCCCCAGACCAAAATGCATGCGCCTACATTGATTTTTTGGCGCGGATGTCAGAGACTACACAGCACTGCCATTCACTTCACGACGATGGTGACCCGTCCTTCTCCGTGTAAAGGTGACGAGTTTGAGTCTTAAATCTTGTTTTCTTGCTGATAAATGAATATTTTCCAAATTTTCAGCATCAAGATGCCTCGAAAGAGCCGTGTATTCAAGTTTTAGTGAGAACAATAAGTGGATAAAGTTGTCCTCTGTCTTTTTAACTTGACCCGTATTGTTTCCTCTCAACAGCTAGCTGCGTTCTCTTAAATCTCATTTTAAGCCTTTTTGTTAGCCTCCAAATTTTTGCTCCAGACGAGAGTACTGGAAAGGTACAACTGTTGAATGATTTCCTTTTGGTAGCTACGTGTAAGGGCCGAATGATTTCCAATTCCTTCTTCAAGCGATTTGATCCTCATGACCCAGATCTGTGCTGTAGTCAGATACAGCTTATCTGGAGTGCTTCCTCGCGAATTCCAAATAGGCGGGTGTTAAACATTTTGTTGCTGCCTTTTGGTTTGTAAAATTGTTATGACGAGATCAACTCATAAGCGTAAAGAATGTTGATTTCATTTGGCGCTGAGAATGATTAGTGGAGTAATACAGCACACACCGGGTCATGGGCTGTTGTTTGAAATTGCTCTTTCTTTGTCCTGCACTATTCGTGCAAGTATTCCAGCAACACTTCCGATTCTTCGCTGCCTAACGTGAACTCTGTTTCCGTTTCTACACTGTTGGGCCCCATAAGTGAGCGCTGAGGGTCTAGTTGTGATGGCATGATTATAAAAACACAACACTACGCGGGGGCAGGACACAGAAGAGAAGTAAACTGCGGTGCTCGTCCTGTCAACTACTCTTCTGTGTCCTGCCCCCTGCGTGGTTTTTTTTTTATAATCACTGTTGAACCTTCCAACTTTTCTTTCTCGACATAGTTTTTAGCACTTCCTTCCGTTTTTTCAGCGCTTAGGCCACACCATGCTCTGCAATTCCCCTCTTAGTTTTCTAGCAGTGCGATACCACCCGGAAATCGCAGGTTATTAAACTGTTGTCCGTAAACACTCATCGCCTGTTCTTTGAATCCAACCCGCTGACATCCTCTTTTTACGGCGGAGGTCCCACGCTTGCGAGGCCACTGGCCATTTTTCACTATAGGCGATCTTTATAGCTCCTCTTGAAAACGGTTGAAAAGAAGTATTAGCTCATTAGAAAGAAAAATTATTTAAGTTTCTTCGGAGTGCGTTATTAATATCAATATTTCTTGATACGCGTTCAGTGAGCAAGAAGCTTACAGCAAGAAACAACACTTTTGTTTGATTTGCCTGCTTGTGTGCAGTGATTACGAAAATTGCTACGCGAAAACGAGGGCGGCTTCTGCACTTTCTGAACGAAACGTTAATCTTGGTAAAGAAGTAGCGGTTGTTGGCTACAGTGCATCTTTATTTAAAATAGTTGGTCGAAATAGACCGAAGATGAAAAAATGTAGCTTATCAAGGCCTAGTAGCTTGCCGTGTAATGAACAAAATACATTTATATTTGGCACAGTTGCGGCATGTGCATATTTGAATTGGCGTGCAAACCTTCTTTAGGCTTCTTGGAGCAGTTGTTTAGTTATTGTGATTCAAACTGCACCGGTATCCGGAAACTGCGACCTGCAGTGGTCTCTCCAGTCATTGCTGTTGACAACGCTTAGCAGTGAAACGTAAATGCATTTATATTTTCAATGAGCTTAAACTTAATTTTATGTCATAAACGGGGGAGTATACAAACCGCGCAAACATTGTGAAAAATGGCCAGTGGCCGCGCAAGTCTGAAACCGCAGTCTTAAGCATGCATTAAACAGCAAGGAAGAGACTGTCCACTTCGGCCGCATGACCACTGAGAACACATTATCGAGAAATGATCACTTACCGGTCCAAGTATCCCCTACGCCTCAGGCAGTAGCAATCTGTTTCAGCAGCACGTATAGCTCCACCTCGATCGCTTTAATTTCTTCATAGGACTGGTAAAATACTAATACGAAGTGTACTTACCTCACACAAAGCTCGGAATGGCGATGCCGTATCAGCTCGTCGCGCCCGCTTCTTCAGGCACTCTACGCTGTGGGACTCGGCGGCACGGAGACCAGCGTTCTGCGGGGCTTTTTAGAAGCGAGAGCCTGGTTAGCGGACTCTGCAGAGTGAAGGAAGCTGTAGCACCACTTGCACGCCACTCTTGAAACAGGCGCTTGTCACGCGCAAGCGCGTGCTTCCACTTACTCATTGTATACAGCGCGTGTGGTGTCTTTCTTCACCGTGAATACGACTCCCTTGTTAAGCCACCGGATTCCTCATTGTGGCGACTTACGCGGGCCTCTGGGGTTTAATTTGGCTCTCTTTATTCTTCCCCGCGTTGTTTTCTCTGGCTGCTTTTATTGTTTCCTTCTCGAGGCCGGCAGACGAGCGCGAGGCCGTGAGCCTGTAGTCGTGTATTCCCGCATTGTTCGCCACGCTCTGTGCAACATAGGTGTTGCCGTGGGTGACATCCCACTGTCCTCACAGTCCCAGCTCGATAAGAAGTCGAGGCACTAAAGCTGAACGCGCGCTTTAAGCATGCAGGGAGGCATAAAATCAGCAATGAAAAACGACTGGACAACGAGGTAAGAAGAACTAAGTCTTGAGGAGGACTTGAATCTGGTGCAACTTTGAATTTTATCTGTTTATCTACTCTTCCTGCGCATACACTTACGCCATAAGTGGCAGACTTACCCTTTTCGGCCAGAACTGGTGGCATGGCATTATTATATTTTCGCTTTTCGGAGAAAGCCGCATCAAAACTTCCTAATTAGGATAGAGCTGAAAGGAACACCGTTTGATAACAACGGGCTATGCATGGCCCGCACGGCTTTCTAAGACATCGCTGACTAATCGAAGCTATAAAAGAAAACAGCCTTTTCATTGTTAAGCCGTGTAATACAAGACTCCGCCGGGCCATACTTAGCCCGTTTCCTCTGGCACGTTTGGCTCAGTAGGGCAGTAAAATGAGCTCTTTATTGCCTCGCTGAGTCAGATATTCCATACGAATAAAAACTCTTACACTTGCAATTTTGTGTTGTAATAAATGTCTCCCGGCGGAATACAAAATATTTGTAAACAGCTGCGAAATTCTGCATACGTCTTGTGCTATACCGAAAAATTTCAAAGACGCCTATATCAAAACGTTTCCTCCACAAGGTGTCTCAAACATCTGTAGCACCATTTTTTTTCCCAAACATCTTTAAAACGTCTCATTCAAGAACATGTGAAGAAAGCTTTGATTTAAGTAACTGGAAGAAAAGCGGAAGCGTGGAGGCTAATGAAAAGGGTTGAGCTTAAGAAGTTAAGGACAACGCAGCGGGCTATCGAGATAAAAATAATAGATGTAAGGTTAAGAGACCAGAAGCAGAAAGAGTATCCGAGGGAAGAATCGCGGGCTAATGACATCCTAGTTGAATTCCAGAGGAAGGAATGGGCTTGGGCAGAGCATGTCATGCGAAGGCAAGATAACCGCTGCTACAAGAAATTGACGTTGTCCTGCATCGATAGAATACCAGCTCCTGGTCACAAAAACACCACTCTTAATGAATAGAATGCTGTTGTAAGGTAGAAAAGAGCAAGAACCAAAATACAGGTATCGCCGCCATAAACGTGATGATGTCATAGGACAAGAAATTCTCCGAATCTCTGAGGCTGACAAAGGAAGGTTGCGCGGTTGAATATTGAAGTAAGTTTTGTTTTGAAGCCGATAGCGCACTTTTATCGCACAAGGAAGACCGACAAAAGACAATATGATCGTTTTAAGCAAAAAAAAAAAACAGTACTTGGCGGCGCCACAGCTGTACGGGTTAGTTTCCGTATGTATGGCGCTACACGACTATGCGCTTTGCGTGCCCACGTAGTTTTTTTTTGACGCGCTTCGATTTCGTCGCGCCTCTCTCCAAGTGCTTGTTAACGTTTGAGACGTTTGAAGGAGCGTACTAAGGCTGGTCATAAGGTCGCCACAGTCAATGAAAAACTATTATGGCAGGATGGTAGGTGACCTTACAAGGCAGTTAGCAGTATAAACTACTTTTCAGCACAGTTTAAACAGCCAGATAAAAAACCAGAGTCACTTAGGCACATAGCGCGTTATAAAGTTCCAAGGGTTTATACACATTATGGCAAAGGACACGACAGTTCTATATACCCTACCACTTTAACAAACTACCTGCAAAGCTGTTTGATTGTGATTCATTGACGGCTGTGAAATCTGGACTGCAAGCGTGGTTTGAAAGTTTTAAAGAAAGGAAATACTGAGTTGCTTTCTAATTTCTATCTTGTTTGTGTTCTATTTATTAACTCCAAATTTTCTTTGGGTTACATAATTATCAATCGCTAAATTTGTTGACTGAACTATATGTAATATTTCGGCTTTGTGTTATTGCTAATTTTTTTTTCTCCTTTTTGCATTGTAAATTGTGCAATTTCAGCGTTTTGTATTGACCGCATGCTGTTGTGACTGCCGTGGCCCGCCCACAAGCGCTTGCACTTCTGCGGGCACACGCTATGTACTGTATATATATATCTTGCAATAAAATTCCTGTATTCCTGTATTCCTATTCCTGTAAAAGGACCTTGTGTCTACGCACTCTCGCCCGGCGAAACATTCCCGGTTGTGCTAGTCAGTTTCGAACTACTGAACGTAAATCGCTCCTTAGAGACGGGAGACAAGGTGCAAGGCAGTTAAGAAAAAGAGATTTCGAAACAGCCGCAACCGAGACTGCACGCTGCTCCAGTTCATTTGTTTCGGCTCCACTCAATAAATTGCGCAGTTGGGCGGAGCTGTTCTATTCGTGACTTCGGCGGATTTAATCCATTCACAACACATCTGAAGGTACATACAAGTGGGCGCCAGAGCCAGAGCCAGTGGACCCCGTACATCCGGTTACGCACAGGGTGCACGGTTTCGTGTACTCTGCTTTACCGTTTTGAGCGCCCATCCTTTTTCTGTGGCAAAAAAGTCTCGCCCTTTGCAATCATGGGAAACCTCCTCGACGCCTCAGGCTACATCGTGCAACGGCGCCGTTCAAGGAATCATAATGCATTGGCCCTAAAGCCTCGGACAGCCTCCGATGCGCGCTATGCGCCGACCTTGTCCTAGCCCCTCGTGACTCCCCGCACTGGGTTACATTTAATTAGCAATGGCTGCTCACGGCGGAAGAGGGAAACAACCCGCCGGCGCCTAACCTAACCGTTGTTGTGCAATAGAGGTGGTCCCGTTGCGCTCGCCACCCGTTTTGTGACTGAGCGCTGCCAGCTCTCGAGTCGGTAGCGAAGACTCCTAGTCAGGCGTCGGTGCGAATTAAAAAAAGGGATTTTATACATTATGTACAACGCATTATACAGGACGAGATCGGCACGGGGGCTGAGAGCTAACAGCAAACGCGACTGTTCTCGCACAGCGACGTCCGGCGAGACTCCCACGCGTCACACATCTCACTCCACACGTTAGCGGCACTCGGCTTACGGTGGGTCGGTCTCTATAAATCGGTGTCTCTTCAGGCGGCAGCGTTGGGGCTCATAAAGCCCCGAGAAACTGTTGTCACTCAAACGGCCCAATACAAAGCCAGCACTTCACGGACGTCCTAGAGGTCCAACCAGCGACCGCGCTGCCACCCGCTTTAAGTTTTCCGCTCGCGGTGACTTTCAAGGGGAAAAGGAAACCGGCGCCTCGCTGTCTATAGCAACTTGCTGCACGTTTGGACATGTCGCTCGCCAATGCTTCTCCAATGGGCACCGCTGTCTAGCGGAGCAGCATCTTGGCTTGTCAAGGGAGCGTTAGTGCTGTTTGCCTTGCGGCGCAGCACCGGGCTTCTCCAAAGGGCGTTCGCAGGAGAAATTTTGCATCTTGTAGATTTGGAATCCGGGCTGGTTGTCCGGGCACAACAGCATCCCCGCCATCAGATAAGGCGCCGGTAATACGAGCTGCTTCCAAGGGGTTTGGGTGCTAGGCGCGCACGTTCGTCAGGCTCTTCCAAGTTCACGTACAGTGTCCGGACGCCAGGTAACTTGACGGGCCCAGCTCCCACTTGCCGGGCCAGGATAGCTGCTCACAGCGTTGTCGTCATGGCACCAGCCTCGCTCGGGTCGTTCCGATGCCCTTGCTTTTGGCTACTGGTCATGGTTGGTCGTTCTGCAGCTTGCAAAACCGACCGGCAAAAAGCAACACCCAACACGAGCAAGTGCCCTCTGGCTCCCGTCAAACACCAGACAAAGTCATAATCAAAATCAACCTAACTAAATTGATGTCCCCCTTTTTCTCCAGCTGCAACAAGAGGCAAGCGTATTATCCGGTACACAAGGTTCAAACAGCAATCTTCCAAATTATCGACACACCAAAATACATTAAACAATAATAATAAAAGAAGAATGGTCCCCTAGAAATCATTTGGACCGAAAACACACTACTGAGGAAGCAAATGAGGTTATTCATTTTTTCCCCGATCTTCGTGCGACCAAGACAGGTTGTCCCTATGTAAGAGCAGGTAAGTAACTAGGAGGTAACTGAAAGAAGCGACGCCTAGAATGCGCGACTTAGAGCATCTGCGTTCGCGTTCAACCTTCCCTTCTTATAACGGGTAACCGAGGATGTGCTGCTGGAGGGTCATGCTCCACCTCAGCAAACGGCCGCATTTAGACGACATGTTGTTTAACCAAGTTAGACGGCAATGGACCATTTCCACAACGAACATAGAACCGGAGACATAACAAGCCAGCTTCTGAACTGCCCAAACGAGGCAGGCGCACTCTATCTCATATGTACTGTATGTCTCTTCCCTACAACTTAGTTTGCGACTCAAATACAAAACTGGTCGTTCATGATCCCTAGCAGCTTCTTGGCATGGCACCGCTCCCGTGCCACGATCACTCGCATCACACTGAATGATGAAACATTTCGAAAAATCTGTTGCCGTCAGGACCGGCTTATGGCTCAATGCTCGCTTCAGCATTTGTAATGCATTTTCTTCGAGTCTCGCGCCATCTTAACGGGCTCCGACTTCCGAAGCGCGTCTGTTAGCGGGCTGCAAGGTCAGAGTAGTCTCTCACATAGTGTTGGTGATATCCAGTTAAACCTAAAAATGCCCTTATATCCATCTTAGTGGTTGGCCGGGGATAGTACACAACAGCGGCTACCTTAATGTCGGAAGGTCTACGCCGGCCGCGCCGCATCACATGGCCCAAATAAGTCACTTCACCACAACCTAGGAGACATTTAGCTGGTTTCACAGTAAGGCCTGCCTCTTTCAGCCTGCTGTAAATGCGCAAAGCTTGCCCCTTTGCCGCGACATACTGGGATGCTTAATAAAGGTGAAAAGGTAGAATCTCCAGGAGCTCACGCCAGCTACCTAAGCTACAGTGGCCAACACAGGCCCCGCTCGCGGTTCCGTGTCTGCGGACACTAGCCCTAACAAATAATGCAAGTAACATCACTTGCGAAACCACGTAACAAAGCTCGCGTAAGTAACCCAAAGCATACACGAGGCTTCCATTATAGAGACTACGCCACAATGGTCCATAAGTTACTTCGCTATACTTCCGCGCAACAGCGGACAATCTCACAATGAGGAGCGCAGCTAAACCTGTGCACAAGTGCATGCTGCAAACCAATTTGCTTCGAACCTCAACATAAGCGATGCCATGGAAAGGACAAAACATAACAAGATAGCCGCGCGGGTGAGACTGCAATTCACAGGGGGAATTGTTACCGCTACAAGGAACTCATAATGGAGGCAAGTTTCGCAGCATGAATTAAACGCGCACAGAAGACAAGGAACAAACAAGACAGGACTGTGCTGCACTTCCAACTGATATTATATGAAAAAAGCTCGACGTTTAAATACATTCTGTTATCTTGAGGTGAAACCTAATCAGGGACCTGCCCTGCAGCCCCCTGAGTTTGCTTTCCCGCGAGGCACCGTGCAGCGGCGGTCTCCCCTCGAGGCTGAGCGGATTCCCTTGTCAGTTAAATTAACTGGCAAGAGAGGGCGCCAGCGTCGCTGCGCGGGAGACTGCTGAAGCCTGCCCGCGGGAGATGGGCTCTCTTGGGGCTGGGATAAGCGCCGCGATCGGACGCGTCGCTCGCGGCTCCGCTCTTCGCCGGCGGGGCGAAGAAGCGACGGGGAGACAGGCTCCCGTACTCGTCCCGTCCGGCCTGCGGAGTTTATATCCCTTGCCCTAGCGCGGGCGAACATTCGCTCGGAACCTTGCTGGTGAGTCGGACGACCTTGATTCATTAGCGTACCTTGTTGCTAGCTGGCGTTATTGTTTCTGTAGCAATAAATGCCTGTTTGTGTCAGCCAATGTGTCGTTCCTTTGTTCCCCCAGAGCGAGGCCCGCCGTGGTCGGCGAGCGCTCGGTAGCGTACGCGATCACGGGGTGGGGTCCGGGCGGCTTTGAACCGTGTCAGCCGCGATTGAGTGGGGAGAACGTACTTATCTCCCCAATTCAACCCCACAACCTTCGTTACACATTTTGTGAACTTTGTAGCACTGGAAATTATCCTAAGACCCGGTTCCATCGATACTCCCGGTAGTAATTGCGGACAAGAGCGCTCACTGCAGCGCGACGACAGCAGTTCTTGAGTGTTCCACATCTATGCCCGTAAGTGAAATAACGAGCGTCAAAACGCCAGCACCTGCGATGACTTGACTTATGGGCCAGGTTTTCTCTAGCTGCTATGTAAAGTCGAGCCCACTTATAACTGACGGTCACGGGGCTGGCGTTCGTTGTATCCGCCGTTCATAGGAAGTGTGATTCCGCATTATCCAAAGTATGCTGCAAAGTCAGCATTTTGCATGCATTATGCAAAAAATGGAAAGTCAGTAAAGGTGGCGTTTATTTCTTGACAATATTCATTAGGCACGTTAGCTTCTGTTATGAAAGCGCTTTCCAAGCTCTTCAGTGCGATCAAGTGCTTTCTAGTTTTTTAACGTGCACTGGCATTGCACAGTACACGGGCCTCTCGAATTTCGCCTTCATTAAATTCGACCGCCGCGGCGGGGATCGAACCCGCGCCTTTAGAGTCAGCAGCGGAGCGCTTCGGCCACTGATAGCACTCAGAATATGTATGGCCAAGCAATGTCATTCACGAAAATGCACGCATTGTGCAAAGGGCTCTTTTGATCCCATTCAATGATGCCTGAACATATCCTCGGGTAGGTGTCGTGTCCAACGCACGCAATGCGAGGATGCTGAGCACCCAGCCGAGTTGGAAGTCCCAGTCGTGCAGCGGCGCCGAGCAGTGAAGACGTCAATTAGGTCGATAATTGCGAACTTTCTCTTTGTGGAACACACGTTCCAGATATATGTATGTGGGGCTTTGTGTTCCCCCGCGGCCACTGGCATACCAGCCTTCTCATTTCCAACCTAATCTGCAGTGCGTCCGAAACGAAGGCATTAACCCCAGAGCGCAGGCCTTAAAAGAGCGTGCCATAGCTGCTCCAGTCCGGCCGTGCACCGTTGTACGTCAGGGGTGCAGGCGGCGAAGCTTCGCTACCTGCTCCTGGATGAGGCACAGGATCGAGGGAGCGAAGGGCGGCGTGTACTCCTATGCGAAATAGGCAACAGTGACTGATCGCCGCTGAGACCACCAAAGGCAATCCCGACAAGAGACTCGTCAGGGATGTGGTAACAGAGTGTAAAAGCCGGATCTTTTTCCGGGATTGCCTAGAGGGCTATCTCGGGGAGCCCAGATTTTCATCAAAACATAAGAGCCGGCTCTTATTCCTCCGACGCCGCGACAGATGCGCCGAGGGGCGCCGGGATCCCGTTCGTCTACGGAGGCGGGCCGCTTAGCGCTCGCAGCCCCCATAGCGACGGCTAGCGGCAGCCAGATAGCGGCTGCGGGCCGACAGCGGCTGCACCTCATAGCGGCTACCGATTAGCGGGCCGATAGTGGCTCGCAAACTGGGCCTGATTACGCTATCGCATTTTGCTCCTAAAGTTGAATCTTAAGCGTCCTTCAACTTTTTTTCACATTGATACTTACCTTACAAACCCGTATTAAATTTTTTCTTTTGTATTTTCCCTCTTTTTGTTTTCTTTTTAGTATTTGATTTTAATTATTATATATGAGTTTCATTCTTTTTTAATTTCGTAGCTTTAATATTGCCACGTGCCTAGCGCCGCGCGACAGCCTTGTTTGGTGCCGACGACGACGAAGCGGTTGTGGTGGGCACGAGCGGCGCGCTGGTGCTTGTCTCTGGGACTATGTGATCGGAACGGCAAGCCGACCTTATTCTCTGGTCCTCGGCAACGTGTACCTTCCCTGTAACTTCAGTCGTGACACTGGTGGAGGTGCCATCGATGATCCCTTCTCTTGCGGACGATCCTACGCGGCCGCCTCTCGTGACCACTCCTGTTCATCGTACCAGCCGACGGCTCCGAGGCTTGCCCCCCGAGGCCTTCGCTCTTGACGAAGAGACCCTAGCTGTGGCACCGACACCGCCCGCCCGTACCATGACTGTCCCTTCCACCCCTTCGTCCTGTCTCATCCTTCAGACCCCACGCACCCCTAAACCATTTCGCTGTGAGCAGTTTGAAGACGCCGGGGACTGGCTAACTCACTACGAAAGGGTCGCGACGTTTAACGGCTGGGACGACGCTGCGAAAATGCGGAACGTCTACTTCAGCCTTGAAGACGCTGCTCGGACATGGTTCGAGAACCGCGAGGCCACATTCTCTACGTGGCCGGCCTTCCGAAGCCAGCTCCTCGGTACGTACACCAACAGTGACCGCCGAGAGAATGCCGAGCGTGCCCTAACCTCTCGAGTTCAGCGTCAGAACGAAGGGGTCGCAATGTACGTTGAAGACGTCATGCGACTTGCCTCGCCGACCCGTCCATGAGTGAGGAGAAGAAGGTGCGGCACCTGATGCACGGCGTCAAGGAACAACTTTTTTCCGGCCTCGTGCGGAACCCGCCCACCACCGTCGCGGCGTTTCTGGCTGAAGCTGTGACCATGGAGAAACTGCTACAGCAGCGATGCAGCCAGTACGGTCGGCCACTGAATTCCATCTCCACACTACCGCCGTCTGACCGAACCGACCACAATTCCGGGGACGATATGAGCTCCCTTCGCGACCTCATTCGCACCGTGGTTCGCGAGGAGCTCCAGCAACTTCATGGATCATTTACTCCTGGTGCAGCTTCCCTGGCCAGCATCATCCGTGAGGAGGTCCAGAACGCACTCACGCCACCGACAAGTACAGTCGTTCCACCACCACCCCCGGGCCCCACCCAGCGGATGACTTATGCTGATGTCACACGCCGCCCAGCCCTGCTACCTACCTCTTCGCCTTACACGCAACCTCAGGTCGCTGTGCACGCTGCGGAACCGCTGCCCCTTTGGGCAGATCGGCGCCAGGCGCCCCGGAAGACTGATCTCTGGCGCGCTCCAGACAACCGCCCTCTCTGCTACCACTGTGGCGAAGCAGGTCACCTCTACCGGCAGTGCCCTTATCGTCAGATGGGCCTTAGAGGAGTTTCCCCCACAGCCCTCGTCCACGGCCTGGTCAGCGGCCTCAGGACATCGCCGAGTACGTCACCCGCCAGCGTAGTCTTCCACATTCTCCTCGTCGCGAGTCGCGCTCGCCTTCGCCTCGTCGCTCTTCGCCTTCTGGGCCACGGTATACCGCTGGACGCCATGGTTCCTCGAGCCCTCATCGGGAAAACTAGCTCCGGCGACCTTTGGGGGCGAGGCCGCCGCACACCGATTCGCCGTAAAGCTTCCACCGCCGCACCGCTCGATTCGCCCCGACGTCGAACGCCGAATTCCTGTCCAGTTTTCGCCGCACAGACCAGATCGCCCCGACGTCGTCCGCATTGCCGACCAGTTATCACCACCGTGTCGCTTAAATTGTCCCGACGCCGACCATCCAACCGCCATCCAGCTTCCGCCGCCACACCGCTCACTTCACTCCGAACCGACGTCGACAGGCCCTGGTCTTGGCCGGGTCTCCCTGGACATCCCTATTATCGTCGACACGAAGGAGGTCAGCGCTTTAGTTGGTACGGGAGCCGATTATTCTATCCTTAGCGGGCGGCTTACAAGGACACTGAAAAAGGTGGTGACGCCATGGAACGGACCAGACATACGGACGGCAGGCGGACATGTGGTTGCACCACTAGGTATGTGTACAGCCCGGGTTACGGTGCGAGGCTGCACATTTGTTGCGACTTTTCTTGTTCTACGCGAATGCTCTGGTGATGTTATTCTTGGCATCAACTTCCTTCGTGAGCACGGTGCGACTATAGATCTACCGAACCGCTTGGTGACGTTTTCCGCCAAACTGGCCGCTGAAAGGCATGAGTACCGCGGGTCCCACTCCACGCTGCGAGTCGCCGATGATAGCCTCACAGTGCCACCACGTGCCAGCATCCTCGCCAGAGTTACTTGTGAGGAGCCACATCACGGCCTCCGGGTTGTTGAGCCTAATGTCTCCCTCTCACTCGCCTTGGGAGTTTCTGTGGCAAGAGGTCTTTGTTTCCTTCGTGGAAGAGAGACGGAGGTGCTTGTCACCAATTTCTCCAATGAACATTGACATCTGTTCCGTGGCACTGTCATCGCTTACGTCGACCATCTGCACGAAGTCGCCGAATGTTTTGCTTCAGAGGAAGCTACGCCTAGCACTGAACCGGATGATGCCGTACACGCTGTCGACATCAATTCTAGCCTTTCCTGCGTTGAAAACAGGCAACTCCAAGATCTATTGCTGGAGTTTCGTGTGTGCTTCACGTCTTCATCTAAAGTGCAGCAAACGTCGGTCATTAAACACCGAATTATCACGCATGAAGGCACTCGACCCATCCATCAGCAGCCCTATCGTGTGTCTCCTCGGGAGAGAGACGCTATCCAACAGCAAGTCAAGGAGATGCTCGCCGATGGCGTCATTCAACCTTCAAGCAGCCCATGGTCGTCGCCTGTAGTCCTCGTTAAAAAGAAAGACTGAACACTTCGTTTCTGCGTTGACTATCGGAAACTTAACAGTATGACAAAGAAGGACGTCTATCCGCTGCCACGGATTGACGACTCTCTCGACCGACTTCGCCGAGCCAAGTACTTCTCCATTGACCTCAGGAGTGGTTATTGGCAAATTGAAGTTGATGAGAGGGACCGTGAAAAAACTGCCTTCGTAACACCAGATGGGCTCTATGAATTCCGCGTCCTCCCATTCGGGCTCTGCTGTGCTCCTGCCACCTTCCAGCGGATGATGGACACTGTGCTCACAGGTCTTAAGTGGCAGACATGCCTTGTTTATCTCGATGACGTGATAATTTTTTCACCGACGTTCACAGAACACCTGCGCCGCCTGAGAACTGTTCTCGAAGCTGTCCGGTCTGCCAACCTTTCTCTCAAGCCTCAAAAGTGCCACTTCGGTTTCACCGAATTGAAGTTTCTTGGGCACATCGTGAGTGCTGATGGCATCCGAGCTGACCCTGAGAAACTTGCTGCCGTTGCTGCCTTTCCCGTCCCCGCTTACAAAAAAAAGCAGTCCGACGGTTTTTGGGGCTGTGCTCCTATTATCGTCGCTTTATCAAACACTTTGCACAGATGGCCAGCCCTCTGACTCTCCTAACTCGCGATGACGCATCATTTTCCTGGGGCGCCGAGCAGCAGATGGCTTTCGACGAGTTTCGACGCCGGCTCCAGTCACCCACGATCCTGGCACATTTCGACGATGATGCCGACACAGAGTTACACACGGATGCGAGCAACGTCGGCCTTGGTGCCGTTCTAGTTCAGCACCAAGACGGGGTCGAGAAAGTAATTGCCTACGCCAGCCGTGCACTTTCCCGTGCTGAGTGTAACTATTCCACCACTGAAAAAGAATGTTTGGCGGTAGTATGGGCCGCTGCCAAGTTCCGCCCGTACCTTTATGGCCGACCGTTTCGTGTCATCACTGACCATCACTCCTTGTGTTGGCTGAAAAACTTAAAGGATCCTTGTGGCCGCTTAGCACGTTGGGCATTGCGCCTGCAGGAGTTCGATTTCGATGTTATTTATATGTCTGGCCGGAAGCACACCGATGCTGATAGCCTGTCCCGCGCGCCCGTCGGCCCTCCTTCGTCAGATGCCACCGACGACGATAGCTTCCTCGGAGCAGTCACTACGTTCGATCTCGCCTCCAAACAGCGTGCCGACGACGAGCTGCGACTGATTATTGACCATCTTGAAGGTGGGCATCCTACAATACCCCGGTATCTTGCTCGGGGGTTGTCGTCGTATTGTCTCCGCAATGGGGTGCTTTATAAGAAGAATTCTACGTCGAGTGCGAAAACATACCTGCTAGTCATACCGGCTGACCTAAGGCACGAAATCCTCCTGGCCTGCCACGACGAACCAACTTCAGGGCATCTTGGCTTTACACGCACCCTAAACCGAGTCCGGCAGAACTATTACTGGCCACATCTTTCTCCGAGCGTTAGACGTTACGTACAGACTTGTCGACAATGCCAGTGGCGGAAAAAACCCACGCTCAAGCCATCCGGTATGTTACAATCTATTGAACCACCCCTCACATCCTTCGAGCAAGAGGGCATGGACCTTTTAGGCCCATTTCCTTTATCCTCGAACGGACACAAGTGGATCGTAGTCGCCACAGACTACTTAACACGCTACGCCGAAACGAAGGCCCTTGCCCGAGGTACTGCCGGCGAAGTTGCTCGATTCTTTATGAACGACATTGTGCTCAGACACGGTGCACCGTCGACCATCATTACTGACCGAGGAAAGGCGTTTACAGCTCGGCTACTGCGGGACACCTTAACTCTCAGCCATACCGAGCATCGCACAACAACAGCGTATCACCCTCAGACAAATGGATTAACGGAACGACTAAACAAAACTTTGGCGGACATGATCTCAATGTACATTGACGTCGAACATAAAATGTGGGACAAGATCCTGCCGTATGTCACCTTCGCCTACAATACGGCGCCGCAGGAAACCACGAAGTTTACGCCGTTCCGTCTCGTATATGGCAGAGAGGCCCGCACGATGTTGGACGCGATGCTCCCGTGCGGGGAAGAAGCGGTCGAACCCGATGCCGCCCATTTCGCAGAACAGGCCGAGCAAGCCCGTCAGCTGGCCCGCCTGCACATCAAGGAGCAGCATGCCACCGACGCTCGCCACTATAACCTCCGGCACAGGGAAGTCCACTACGAACCAGGGGACCAAGTGTGGGTGTGGACCCCCGTGCGCCACAAAGGCTTGAGCGAGAAACTACTCCACCGCTATTTCGGACCCTATAAAGTCCTGCGCCGCTTAAACAACGTTAATTACGAAGTCATTCCAGATGGAACTGTGACCGTCACTGTTCGACGCCAGCGGCCTGAAATTGTGCATGTGGTGCGCTTAAAGCCATACTTTTCGCGCTACTGAGCGCTTCCTGCAAGTGAAACCTTGCGTTATTGTACAGTTCACCTCATTTTTTTTTCTTCCTCTCACCTTGTCATCGGGACGATGTTTTCTTCCACGGGGGGGAATAATGCCACGTGCCTAGCGCCGCGCGACAGCCTTGTTTGGTGCCGACGACGACGATGCGGTTGTGGTGGGCACGAGCGGCGCGCTGGTGCTTGTCTCTGGGACTCTGTGATCGGAACGGCAAGCCGACCTTATTCTCTGGTCCTCGGCAACGTGTACCTTCTCTGTAACTTCAGTCGTGACAATATTTTATTCTTGTATTTTTATTTCATATTCCTTTTTATTCTGTTCTGTCTATTTTTATTTTTAATCATTTTAAATACTTTTTTCTTTCTATTCGGTTTTATTTTTTATTTTATCTAATTTAGTTTTAATGACGTCATTTGATTGACAGGTGTCGCGGGCACTTCCGGCGAGCGGACTCATGGGGCAGTAACGTTTTCGCCTTAATACCAGCTAAAGGCATTCTGTGCTTTGCGTCCTAACCCCCGTATTTCGTATTCACAAGGCTTATACTTATCTTTCTCCTTCTTCTACTTTGCCGCGCATAAGAAAGTTTCAGGAACCAGTGTTCTACCTTTAGCGCAGAGAACCTTTTTGCCACTTCAAGCACAAGGAAGCTTTTCTCAAGGCAGGCTGCCTTAAATCCTCCTTTATTATATCTAAGATGGCCGACCACTATGAAACTTTCCCTAACCTTCCTAGTTTCTCGATGTTCGTTGGCTTTGTCACCCTCGCAAGAGGAATTGACAGCTGTGAAGGTCGCCCATGCCAGAAAACCTGAGGACGCATTCTGAGGTTCCACAGCAATCCAAAGGACGAATACGCGGTTGACGATTTTCTCGCCGAATACCTTCAGGAGATAAGCAATTCTGCAGCAGCTTGAAATGCAGCCGCTTGACGAGAACAGCGAAGACAGCGGCAGCCCCGACCTACCATTGCTCCTATTGTTGGTGACACCACGATTTTACGGCGACGAAGCATTCCTGGTAGTCGCTGAGAACCTTGTGAATATTTCGCAACCCACAGTGCTGTAATCAATGAGCACGTCGCTGCGATAATAGTTGCAAGTGTTTTCGACACTCGTAAGGTTTCCAGAATGCACGCTGGTCTCTGAAGTAATGCAGGAGTTTTAGAGTAAGAGATTTTCCTGGTGTTAGAGGGTGCGTTGACTGCGCATACGTTCGCATAAAGAATCCCGGAGGCGATCATGCTGAGGGTACCAAAACTGTAAAGTACATTTTTCTAATAGTGTTCATGTATGTGCCGAGTTCATATCTGTTCAAGTTGACAAGGGTCAACTAGAACTAGAGAGCTCTCACCTTTTTATTTTCGATGCCAATTATTTATTTTAGCAGATTTATAAAAATCCTTACGCATGTTCTTTCTTAAAAGATGCAGTGAAATGCAGCCTCAAGAAAATGTTAGCATTGGTGCTCTTCACCGGCATTGTGGTTCGAAAAATTGAGCATCAAATAGGAGCTTACTAAGGCTGGTTTAGTTAGCTTTCCCGCATTTTATAATCATAAAATCACGCTTTAGTTACATAACGACGTTACCGACTTTCTATCCTAACGAGAAGCAACATGGCCATCTACACTCCCCCCAGAGAAATCACCGCGCATCTCAGGTTTTTTCTCGTCAGCTTATTTCGGGACAAGAATGAACTGCTGTTGGATCTTCCATATCGTATCAAACCAACGCATTTGATGAAAGCCATCAAGGACATGAATCTACAACTGTCATTCCCACGGGGACTTTGATGAAATAAACAAGAAACGTCTAAATAAAGATTGTTCTGGCTTAGCGGGGGAGGTAACCAATGAAATGAGCAATTGGAAGTTCTCGCTCCTTAAATTTATTTCCTAAGAACCCCCGGGTCTTCATATTTCTTGTGACAAAACCTTATAACTTAATATGCAGCCCAACGTTAGAAAAGGGCAATTTTGAGTGTGCGAGGTGCACAACAAACCTTCGGAGGATTTTTGAAAGCGGTGCGTTGATAGTGGTGCGTCGATAGCGGAGCCCTGCGCGTGCCATCCCAGAGTTGCGCGTGTGCGCGTGCGAATGGTGTGTGCGAGGCGACGGCGACAGGGAGCGTGGCGAGCACGAGTAGCGGAGAGCTGACGTGTTAGAAAACCGAGGTATAAATGAAGACAGCGCAGCGGAGATCGGGTCCTTCAAGCGTGGAGGTGTCAGCCGTCGGACGTTGAGTCCGTGCTGCCGTGACCTCCATTGGATCACCGAAGCAAGCCTCCTGCGTTCCTCGCAAGCATAGAGGTGGCAGCCGATAGACTGAGGGTCCGTGCTGCCGAAAGGCACTCTTGGATAGCCTGCATTAAGCATCCGGCGTTTCGGGCCGCCGTCGTCGGGTCTCGGCTAGGATTTTTCTTTCTGCTGCTGCCGAGTTCTTCGGGCTGTTGACGAGAAACCACCGGCGTCTCCCCGCAGTCCTCTCCGCTCTTACTACCACCTGGCTCCCTTCGGTCGCTTCCTTCGACACAAGACCAGCGACGCGTCGCATTACATTCACCCGCGTCCGCCCTGTCTGCAAGGCATCCCCGCTTCACCTGGGACGCTCAGTACCTCAAGTTCTAGTTTTCCTACGACAGAGCACCACATCTTCGTATCGCCATGAAGACGAGAGGTCAAGGAATCAAAGCTTTCTATGGTTGCAGAGCAGCAGTTGTCTGACCAAAGGCAAACTCGTGCGGGTCTATAAACAAGCCAAACGAGTTAAATTTTACAATTGGTTTTCTCAGCTTTCAATTGTTATGTGATAGCTATCACAGGGCCCTTCGGTCGCTCTGGGAGGTTAAACCCCATAAGCCACTCAGCTATTTCGTTTCCAACAACAGCAAAGTGATTGCGCTTTCAGCCTATGAATCCTCAGACGTTTAGACATGCTGTAAAGCTATCGAATTTCCTATGCACGCATGCAAAAGCTTTTGGAAGCTGTTTCTGTAACAAGCATTTTCATATCGTTTATTTTCCTAAGTACTGGACATCTAAAATAGAACTAATAACTTTTTTTTGCAATGAGCTGTGCTTTACAAACATCCTGAGACAAAAACTTGGGCGCTTTTCTCTAAATAATCAACTGTCTAGTGATGACTTTACGATGATGTTAAATTTTAATGCCGAGAAACCTTCTACAGTTCGTTTGTTCACGCTCAAAGCCGCCGGCACGCACCTTTATCATTTTGTTTGTGACGCGAGATGCGACCGGAATTATGTCAATTTATCGCGGCCACGCGTGCGTGCTTCCACATTGTTCAAGACTATTGTAGTTGTTTTGGCGCTATCTGAATGGTTTCTTGTCAGCCTCAAATTGAGCGCAGCCAAAAGCTGTAGAAACACTCTGTTCGACGACCGCTGAGCACGCTTGTTGCAACGCTGCTGCCAAGTCATTCCATTCTTTGTGGGCGCAATTTATCCAAAAAAAGAGTTCTGTTTCGAGGCCATTTCACTCCCTTCCTGCTCGCTGAACGGCTGTCACAGCAACAGGAAATTATTACACTACAACACTACCAGGTAGCTTAAAGCAAAGAAATGCAGTTTTGAAATCAGCATAAAAGGCATATACCTGCGAACACTTCGGGTACATTTGCTGCGCAAATAACTAAAATAGTTTTAATTGCACTTAACCTGATTGCCGAAGGTCTCTTCTTATCGTCCTCCTGGCAGAAAAGTTGAGAATGATTAGTTCGTCACCAAAGGTGGTTAAATGCGTAGTCATGTTTAGAGTTCTTTAAGGATGTACTGTACATACTAGAGCCGAAATCTACGGCTAAAATGATAGGGTGAAACTCACTTCAGCGGCAAACAATCAATGTAGAGTACATTTCAAGAGTTTCCAGGCAACTTAGAGAAGAGTAATCTTGAATATCGCTTCGTGTTTTCCAAGACATCATTAAAGCGGACATCAAATAGAGAATCATCCGCCGATTTAGAATTGACAGTGTAATAGCGCCGTAGGATAGTTGACAGCTGCACAGAGAAGACCGATACATGTGGAAACTTTATTCTTTCATAGGTTCTTGCGGGCTCTTCCATCCTCATGCTATAATAATGCTTGCAAGCAGCAGCGGGAGTAAGGAATGCTGTTGTTCCTACGCCGACACCCTGGACAGTGCGATCGCCTCTTCATGGATGTCTTCCCACAACTTTATGAACGACGCCTTATCCCCTTTTTCTTGTATCTTATTTTCAAAACGAACTAGCATTTCAGGTGTCAAGTAATCCTTCCAGCTCCCTACTCTAGCTTCTTTCACAATAGCGAACTTGTTTTGGTCACCCTCACAGCCGTGCTTGCTAGTCATCTTGTTCCTGGTCATCGCATTATTCCATTCTGGAACCGAGTTTCCCGAGAACTCAATCGTATAGTTCTTCCTCA
>NC_135498.1:182036949-182046949 GCF_052857255.1 Amblyomma americanum | reverse complement strand
AAGGAAACACTACCACGGATGGTCCGTGATAAACCTAAAAAATTCTAGCGCGTTGTTAACCATTCTTCAGAGACCTCAGTAACACTAAGTAGATTCAAGCGGAGCTTCTGTCGATGAGTCTGAATTTTTAACCATTTAGATTAATATATTTTGCAAGAATTTTGTCTTTTACGATGAGTATTTTTTTGCTGAATCCGCCCTCCTGCAATTGTTTGCCTAGGAATACAATTTTTTAACAGTTGTGGTATCGAGAAAATATTTGAGTCTTTGAATGTGTCTGCAAGTCCAGGTGTCGACCTTATTAATGCCAAGTTTCTCAAGGGTACAAAGGTTTGCTCTTCACTGTGTTTGTTATTAATTTTTCAACAGTGCATTGATACAGGTGAACCTCCTGATGACTGGTGAGTTGGAAGGTCGTTCCACTTCACAAATACGGTAGCACCGCTTCCCCATATATTTATGCCCTATGTCACTAGCCAGTATCTCATGCAAATCATAGAGCACATATTTTACTCCGAAATATTTCACTTCCTCGATTCAAATTAATTTTTATCTCAAAATAATAGAGCAGCGCGTAAAAAACAGGATGAAAGGAGGAGGAATATAGAACGACACAAGCGCTAACTGTCAGCTGTTTATTTCTTGCCGTTGCTACATACAAATACATGAATCACAGCATGAAATGGGAAAGAGCGATCAGGTCAGCTGATACAGGCTACACAACTACGCCTTTCTCTGGTTGCCATCGATTTAGATAAGTGAGCTCTTTTTCTGACAGTGCCAGTGATGCCAGACTCAGACACTTGTGGCCGTCCAAAGCCGTGCATGGCCCTTTATAAAAGGAGCCAAATTATCAACCGCCACAATGATAAGCTTGGTAGACAGATTAATGATGTTCTTAATATTTCACGTGCAGGCAACAAGTGTGTGAGCGTGGCATCACTCGCACTATCAGCAAAAGAGCCGACTTATCTAATTCGATGGCAACCAGCGAAAGGCTGAGTTGTATAACTTGTATCAGCTGACCTGACCGCTCATTCTCATTACATGCCGTTGTTAATGTATTTATGCGTAGCAACGGCAAGAGGGAGAGAGAAAGCACTTTATTTGCACCCGTCAGAGATTATGGGTGATGGGTGAGACGCAGCTCCCCTTTCACCGTCTGCCTCCCCCCTAGACGTCAGCCGGAATCAGTTGACTTCCGGCGGCGGCCTGGGCATGACCGATGACTTGTCGCTGTACTTGTTCTTCCTGGCTATGGAGGGAGGATTCCCATGACTCTCTGTTTCCATGTCGACCATTTAGCGCTGGGCAAGCCCACAGCATGGGATTTAGGTCGCTATGTCTTCACAGTTTTTGCAAATTGAAGAGTGCACCTCAGGATGTCATTTGTGTAGGACATACGGGTTTGGAAAAGGTACCAGCGCTGTCAACTGTTTATTTCTTGCCGTTGCTAGGAAGAAGTAATCTAGCAACGGCAAGAAATAAACAGTTGACAGCGCTGGTATCTTCCTGTGTTCCTCCTCCTTTTGTCTTGTTTTGTTACGCGCTGCTCTATTATTATGAATCATCAACTCACCCAACAAGCAACACTTATAGTTTTTTTCTCAAACGCACAACATGTCTTCCTAAAAACACTACCTCGTGAAACACAACTAATTGCTTTTACGCATAAGCTCCACCTAATCCTTGACCGCCGCTTCCTTGCCGATTGCATTTTTTTAGATTTTGCCAAGGAATTCAAAGCTATCTAACCAAAAGGACATTTTTTATTATGTGTGAAGATGGCTCCACACCCGTGCATTACACCTGCCGGAGCGTGCCTCAGGGCGGAGTGCTCAGTCCTACTTTGTTTAATCTAACAATTATAAGACTCCCGGAGTACCTACCTACTACCGTCCATATCTCTATGTAAGACGATTACATCTGTATCTGCGCCTCCTCTCTGACGAACCTCCAGGTGCGAGCAAGACTTCAAAGTGCAGCATCCATAACTTCCTCCTATCTCCAAGAGCAAGGTCATAGTGCGTCAGCCGAGAAGTGCACTATAGTGGCATTTACGCGCAAACGTATGACTCGTTATCTGCTAACTATTGACGGCCATGCCATAGACTATCGTGCATCTCATAGTTTTATAGGAATTGTTGTAGATCAGAATTTATCATGGAGCCCGCATTGGAGCATTGTAAAGAAAAAGCTAATCTCTATCACACACCTGCTCAGATTACTTGGCGGTAAATTATGGGGCTTGTCGATTCTATAAATGCTGCAACTGCACAAAGCACTCTTTTTAGGATTCTCGCGGTATAGGGCACCAGTGCTTTCAAGCACATGCAAGACGAATTTGCGTGCCCTCCAAACTATACAAGGTCAGGCACTTCGCACATTCCTGGGTCTCCCTCGCAGCGCATCAAAAGTTGCTACCATTGCAATCTCGACGTATATAACCCTTGACACCCTGCGGCTCCACATACGGCATCTAACAGGGATTTCAAAGCACCGCCTTGTGTCAGTGGCGGATCGAAGACCACACGCAGCGTTTTCAAAGATTATAGCATCCCACCACTCGTCCATCCCGCCACAGTTCCCCCGGCAGCAGGGCCTTCCTCTGCGCTGTGGTGTCTGCGGGAGCCATGCATGCGCCTTACAATTCCGGGCATAACGAAACAATCGAACTTATCGATACCGGTTATTAAACAGTTGACAGTCTACCTACTCCACGCCTCATATAGTGACCGACCTCATGTGTATACAGATGGTGTCGTCTCAGGTACAAGTTCAACCTACGCCGTGGTCGTTCCTGCCTGACAGACCAGTATTATCCAGCAAAGTTCGCATCGGACAACCACCACCGGGTTAGAATTGGCCGCTCTTGGTGCGGCTGTACCATACATCGGTGCACAAACACCCCACAAATGGGCTGTGTTCTGCGACACACTCTGGCATTGTCGGAAACGACACAAAAATTGCTCCTTTATAAAACATTACGCCACACTAGACTTGAGTATGCCTTCTCTCTATGGAACCCGAGCTGTGCTAAGCTAACTCACTCGAGCTTGTTCAGAATCTTTTTTCAGGGTTCATTCTTCATAACTACAATCGCACTGTCAATATCTCTACCATGAAATGAACCTTAGGTCTACCGTCACTTGCCTTTCGCAGCTATAATTCTCGCTTTTGCCTTTTTCACAAAATATACTTCGATAACACCCACCTGCGCAATGAACCAATCTCTAATCCAGCATATCGTTCTGGCCGCATTGAACACTCTACAATATTGGTATTATTTCTTGCCCTACTGATTTCTGTTTCCCCACTTTTTATTCCACGCACATCCCAGGATTGGAACCGCCTTCCAAGATTTCTTGTGAAGGCCATCATCGTTTTAAAAAATCTACAAACTTTGTATAATTAGGAGCCTATCAACTTGCATCTTTTATTTTGTAGCATTCCTTGATTTTGTTTAATGTGTTATCTATTTAATTAGTCGCCTCTTTAACTACGAAATAAGGCAGCACGCTTTATTCTACGGTCGTACTCTTCATACCAACGCGTTACTGCAATAAAACAGTCTCTCAAACTTCTGAACCTCAACATACGACGGAAATTCTTTCGCTTGTCATTGTTCCACCCCCTTTACTACAATCATTCGTCTTTCGCACGCAGGCGCATCACAGCAGCACATCTCACATCATCTCGTATAGGCCACGCGAATAAAATAAAAACAATATTTGGCCGCAAAAGAAAAATGTCAGAATTCTCCATTTGTCTTGGCTATAAGGGAGTGCAAAGATTTACTTCGTAGCATAGTGGCTAATAACGGATCTTCATCGTTGCGTTCATCGTTTCTAACACTTCTTGAATCAAGCGCGTCATTGCAGTCTATTTGAACTTGCTGTCTTGTACGTGTGCTTTGCGTTGTACAGGTACATATTATTTTTGTTTATTGCACACCTCATCATATCCACGATGTATAAAACCGACTCAGTTTGATAATTCACGCTCTGTTATTTCATTCTTGCTTTTTCTCTTCTTGTAATATGTGTGAAGTGAACCCTTACGCATTTTTGTTATTTGTTCCCCCCCCCCCCTAGGTAATGCCCAGACGGGCCCTTAAGGTACTTGAAAAAATAAATAAATTATCCTGAGGCTATTATTAAATGAAACGAAATGAAAGAAACAACTCATATCAATGCGGTGACGTGTGCCGTTTTATGATTTATGGCTGTCTCTGGTTGTCCTACATATATTTAAAAATGCCATCTACCCCGTTGCTTTTTTTTTAGTAACAAGGGTATAGATTGCTACCAACCGCCTCAGCAGCTGCTAGGGTTGGCTGAACGAGAAGTCGCATGGCGGATGCGGGTGCCACTACCCGTAGCGACTCATCGCACCCGCGAAGAACCAGCGCCCATGCCAAATCTGAAGAAATATAGTAAAGCGAACAAGAAGAAAGTCTGCTCTTCTCGCGACAGCGGAACCCTCTTCTTTGGTCGCCCAACGACACCGGCATGCTGCCTCGCCCTTCAGCGCTCTCAGCAGTAAGCATTTGCTCCCCTGAGCAGTCAACAACATTAAAAAAGTTAACTGAATCCCGTCGCAGCGAAATACACGCGGTAATCTTCACCTTCGCTTCACCACTCATACTCGTAAGCAATCACACTTACATTTTAACTGATGTTTTTTTGTTAGCCACGAGACAAGAAAGGAATTACCTTCCCCGCTCATTTGGCATTGAGGATGGTCTCGTGAGGTTTAAAAACCCCAATTGCTATACCTTGTAGAATTGTTTCTCGACCATAAAATAATTCTTTCATCCCGCTTTTTGTCTTACACGACAATTTTGTTCGCGCAAGGCTTTCTTCGCTTTCCCTTCACAGGACGTGCAAGAAATCGCGTGCCCACAAGCAGCCTGGTGGGAACGCAGCATGCAGTACGTCGGCCTGGACACCAGCACATCGGACTGAGAATACGAGGTGTCGGTGAAGCGCAGCTAGAGTTTGCAACAACGGGTCGTCCCCAGTCGTACAGGTAAGCGGAGCTTCATAGCTTCGCCTTCGATCACTTGTTGTATCCGGAGTTCTTCCCCATGGTACCCACGCCCGCCTTTACATGGACCCTAACCCTCTCCACGTGAACCACGAGACACAGGCCTCGTGTCGTCAGAACCGTATTGGCAGCCTCCGTAGGCAATGCTGCCAAGACACCTCGGCTATGTATGTAGATGTGGCTTCCTATGCGCAGCCCCACAGATATGCTTGCGCTGCTGTCGATCGCACCAACACACCTTATCTTCTAGCGCGTTTCACCGTACCGGGTTTGACGGCCCTAGAAGCCATTGCAATAGCCATCATCATCAGTACCTTCAGCACACCTGAGTTCCACTAGTACTAGTAACAATACAGGTGTCCAAAAACTGCAAGCATCTCTGCAACGGCAACTCATAGGTGAAGCACAACCCAAGGGCACACACACTGATGATTGTAAGAATTCTGTTCACTCCGGTAATAGCCCCTTCTCGAGATACCCCTTTCAAGAAAATGGCCTAATCGTCTAAATATCTAAAAATCTTATCCGAGCGGGCTGTGCCAAGGCTTGCAGCCATTCGCTTGTCACAACATGATAAAAAGATGTCGCTTAACAATGGGTCTATACATGAACCGGTATACACGCCATGCATCTGAATGAAAGTCTCTCCCTTAAAATTAACTATGGTCGAAGCAAGATAAAAACGGAGCGTTTCTCCACAAGTCATCCACACTCATGCCACATCGTTCTGAAAAGCCACTGAGCGGTAGTCATCTATGGTATCCTTAAGAACTCAAAGCAGTTTGTCTAGTGGTATCGAATAAAAAAAGGCCAACAACGTCAACTGAAAAAGGAAACAATTCACCTGTGTTGTCTTGGTCACTAAGAAATATAATGAGCCCTTCAGAACTCTTAATCAAGAACGGTTGCTCAAAGCTGAGCATGTGTAGATGTTTCTGAAGAAACTTCGAGACTGCCGCTGCCACGTATCACGTTCTGATACAATGGCTCCTAAAGGAACATCTTGTTCGTGAGTTTTTGCGGAAAAGAAAGTGCTAAGTGCTCCGCTGGGCGCACCCTTGACAGTCGAACAGAGCCTCTCCAGATTACATCTTTCACACAAACCTATCGCTACTTTATTCAACTAAGCGGCGCTAAACTTCCATGGGAAGAAGTTTTTTGAAACGGCCTCTCTCGCTTTTTGACGATATACCGAATTAAGCAGAACCGCAAAACGATCCTCTTTATCAGAGATCAGCGTATTCACTACACGCGCCTTTGTTCATTCAGAACCATCGAGCTGGCGTGGCGGAACAGCAATAAAAACAAAAAAGTGCTGCCGTGGCGGAGTGCTTAGCGTGCTCGTCTCGCACGCGAGAGAACGTGGTTCAATTCCCCAACTCGACCAATTTCCTGCACACGTTTATTTATCACTGGTTCTGTGATTTTTCGCTCACGGCCAACTCCTCCGACGCCGACGACTACACAGGTTTTTCTGCGACTGGGGCCCTTAGCGCTATCGCGTTATAAGCGGCAATCCGCTTGAGGGAGCTCTCAACTGTTCAGACGGCAATGACAGGGGACGGGAAACGCAATATGAAACTCTATAATGAAACAAAATAGACATAGTGCTCACAGTGAAAGAGAATATAAGGGACTCTAAACATTGAACACTATTAGCAGGTGGGCTATTAAACATCAAAAAACAAAAAAGGGGGGAAAGCATTTCATACAACAGCAATTGATGTCTTAGTAATCTCTGGATTGAACAATATTACTTCGCAGAGAGGGGATAGTAATTTAGCAATAGAACTTCGCAGAGAGGAGTAAGTAATTTGAGGGAATCTGAGGGGTTCAGTAAAACGGGTTTAGTAAAAATGGTAAGTGATAGCTAATGCTTTGAGAGCCGTATTTTGTTCTTATCGATGGCAAAACGCATTGTGGTTTATGGCGATGTGGACATGGCGAATCAGACCGATGCAAAAGAGGGAGAGAGGAAACGGTATCGACAGGTCAGTTTTGCTCAACTTTGTACAAGCGCAACAGCCTATAAGCATAAAGATTGAGTTTCGTAACCATGACGAGGTTTATTATCAAATCCACAGCTGTCTGTCTGCTGGGTTAGTCATAGACCATAAGAAGGATTTTTTTTAAAGGCTGAATATCTTATGTAAGTTAGTATGTGTTCTTGCCTACACTAGTGTTCAGTAACTTAAGTTGGATCTATATAAGGCAAGTTAAATTTTTCCGGTAAAATATTTCTGTCCATGATAGAAAGCCTACAAGCTTGGATGTCTTCAACATGACATGATTGACATGGTCATACTATTTCATGTTTTCTTGGAAATATATACCAAGTGATTGGAATGATTTTACTATTTCAAATAATTGTGAGCTGTTAAACAAAGCTATTTCATCGCTATAACTTTTATTATTCGGACGGAAAAGTATAGATTTTGATTTTATCAAAGTTATTGAAAGCGAATTTGCGTACGACCATTGTTTTAGATTGTCTATTATGTGATTGGCATGCATGTTTAGGTAGGTGGAGGTATCACCAGGTATAAGAACAGTAATGTCATCTCCATAAATGATAAAGCAGGCGGAAGTGTCAATAGTATCAATGTCATTGATATCGAGATTGAACAACCGACAACCAAGGATACTGCCTTGTGGGGCACCTGTGTAAATTGGGAGTTGTGCTGATTTAAATTACTAATCATAACATATGGTTTTCGATATGATAAGCAGGCTTTAATCAGCATTAAGGCTTTTCCTCGTATCCACTATAGTTTAAGCTTTTCTAAAAGCGTATTATGACTAATTCTGTCGAATGCCTTCGTGGAGTTCACAAATATACATAGTTCTAACATTTTGCTTTCAAATTGTTGTTATATTTATTACATTTGGTGAAGAAGGGTGAACTCTATTGATTTACGTTTTCTTAATTCATACTGTGAGCTAGAATTTGTGCTTTTAGATTGCAGAATTTTTTTCATTTGTTTAGTACGATTTTTTCTAGACCTTTAGAAAATAAAGAAGAATAGTAGCTGGCCTGTAAATACCGAAATCATTCTTGTTATCCTTTTTATAGGCAGTCACGTTTGCTCTTTGCATATCTGAGGGGAAACTCGCTCTGATGTACATCAACAAGGGGAGCAGAGACGTATTCAATGGTATATTTCACAGGGCGAACATGAGCGTTGTTGACGTCAAAACAGGTCGAGTTTGATAATTCATCGATTGTTCGCATAATTTCTCACTCATCAACAGACGCAAGGAACAGGGTGGCAGGAAACCTATAGATTGATGTACGATTCAATTCAGATGCAGATTGAGCACATTATGTTAAACAAGTGTTAAATGCTGCGGCTATGTTTTCGCCTGTATATTCTTTCCCGTGAAGGGTGACCCTATAGATGGTTTCATTGACATACTTGGCATCAGGGGGTCGAACATTTTTCTAAATTGTGTCAGGACGGTCGACAGTGCTAAAGTAATTGTCGTTATAATGTCATCTTGCATTACGTATATCACTGTTCAACTTATTTCTGTATTTCTTTAATTGTTCCACAATTGAAATGTTTTTGAAGAATTAAATTAATTGCACGGTTAAATATTTTTAATACGTGCGAGTAGTTCTAATGATATTCATGGTCTTCGCACGTTCCAGCTCTTTCGATTGTTTTTAAGAGGAAAATGCCTGTTATATAAGGAGTTAAATTTTTCTACAGAGACTTGGTAGGCGTCGTTTCCGTTACTTGGTTATATACGTAGTTTCAGTGAACAGCAAAAATGCCCGCACGAAAAGTGTCAACGGTGGCTGCTGTTATAGATTGAACTAAATATGCATGTTGCTTTCTAAATTTGTGTTTCGCAGTCTCACATAACAGAAATATTCCCATGTGGTCGCTAAAATCACAATTTACTCCGGAGAGTATGGATGAAGCGTTAATACTGGTGATAAAAGAATGAGGAGAGTTTGTGAACTCGAGATTACATGAGGTGGCTCTTTGGTAGTAATTGCCATAGGGAAGCTTTGCAAGAATTACGCCGAAGTTGACACTGTTTCTTGCGTTGGATGACATGTCCATGTCAACATCACCGCTTATGAAACATACTTATGTTCGCATATAAAACTAAGATAGGACTTAATGTATTGAAAGAACAAAGAAATGTCACCGCTCTGTGGTCTATAGAACACAGAGAACACAGTATTATTGGTTATCACAGAAACAACTTCTATATCTGAAAACATATCGCTAAGGTCTTCCACCATATCCCACCCAGTTCGGTTATTGAAAAGAATACAAACTCCTCCGCCACGATGACTTTCACGGTTCATGAGAAACGTTGAAAATAACGGTACCTGGAAGTTACCTGTATTCAGCCATGATTCTGAAATCATAACAAAGTCAAAGGAAAAGCCGAAGCTCTGCAATAGAATTTGAAACTTATCTAGTTTGTTGTTTAAAAATCGCATAGTAATATGACAACACTTCAAATAACCCAACCATTGTGTGAGCAACGTGCTGCTTATGGCACTAGGCAATCGATAACGTGCACTTGCAGCCATGGCATAAAGGGTGGTGTGGTAATGCACTTAACCGGCGGTTATCAGTTAATGACAAGCCTAGGTAGGTCACGTGCGTCGGTGACTACCTGTGTGGACTCGCCTTCCTTTTAGCGCAAGAGGACTTTACAATTAGATTACCATTTGAACAAAGCGGTAGGTATTGCTTTTGACCCATTCTTTAGTTGTTGAGAGCAAAAGCCTTCCTCGGCGTGTCAGGTTTTGGCACATGTACAGATTGGTGACCTTCTGACGGGACAAATTTCCCCTTTTAATCCACACATCTTTGAATGCATGCCTTCCAAATCACACTAAGATAGCAGGTACTTTACTTGGTTTAGATGAGAGCCAATGACAAGCCTCAACATCGCAACCTCCGACCTCTGCTAAATCAACAAG